>NC_134487.1:66827970-67127970 GCF_040206685.1 Ascaphus truei
AGTGCGGAAGCCAGATTGTAGAGGGTCTAGGAGAGAATAGGTGTTGAGAAAATGGAGCAAGCGAGAGAATACAAGACGTTCAAGGAGTTTAGAGGCAAAAAGGCAGGAGGGAGACAGGCCGATAGTTAGAAAGACAGGTAGGGTTCAAGCTTGCTGTTTTTGAGTAATTATATGACTGTTGCATGTTTGAAGGAGGATGGAAGGTTCCAGAGCAGAGGGAGGAGTTTAAAATGTGTGTGAGCGTAGGGATTATAGTAGGGGCAAGAGGTTTTAGAGATGGGAGGGAATGGGTCAAGAGGGCAAGTGGTAGAGGGAGAAGAGGCGATCAACAGTGACACATCCTCCTCTGAGACAGTGTTAAAAGAGTCAAGGAAGGCAGGAGGAGAGTTAGGAAGCGGTGTAGGATGGGAGAAGAATAGAGGGGATGTTCTGACGTATGGATTGCGACTGAAGGGAGAGAAATACATGGGATGGGGGGGGAAGAGAGGGTGCTCGTAAGGTGTTAAATGGGAGGGGGGGTGGTGGAAATACCGCCGACAGGGGGGGTGGGGGGGAGGGCCTGCTTAAAATGTTTGTCCCAGGCCCCACAATTTCTGTTGGCGGCCCTGATACTTAAAGGTGAAAATGTTGAAATATCAGTTATGCCTCCTCTTCCCTTCTAAAATCCAGTCTCCTAAGATCTTGAATGTAAAAGGCTAAAAAGAAGATCACATCTTTCTACTGACAACTCATCAGGACTAGTGCAAACAGGTTTTTATCTGCCCCCAACACTGTTGAAAACTTTAAAGCATCAATTATGCCCAAAACTGAAATAGATTTGATTGATTTTGCAGTATTCAAACTAAAGAGACCTTCAAAGCTCCAGCCCTTCAGCTCCAGGGACCCCAGTCAGTGGCAGATTTCCCATTAGGCCTAGCCTAAGGGGGCGGCAAAAATGTATTCGAATCTAAGACGCACCCCGATTTCAGACGTGAAAATCAGGAAAAAGGTGCATCTTAAAATCGAGGAAATACAGTATATATATAAGCAGGGGGTCTCTGGAGCTGAACCATGTTAATTTCAGCTCTGGGGACCCTCTGCTTCCCAAGATACTTACTTCTCTAGGGGGTGCCAGTATCTCTCTCCTGTTTAAATATCCCTCATCAAGTGGGCCAATAAGGAGCCACAAGGGGTGACGTCACAGCTTCCTATTGCCTTGCAGGACACTGGACATTTAAGGCCTCCATGATGTTAGCCCCAACTAGCCCAGCCAAAGCTGCAACCGCACCCCATTCCGAGGTAAGTTTCTCGGGAAGCATGGGTCGCCGGAGCTGAAATCAACACGGTTCAACTCTGGAAACCCCATGCTTCAATCCTGTTAAAAAATTCCCAGGAGTGCTGCTTTAAATGGAGCGTTGAGTAGTGCAGGGGTGTGCAGAGGGCGGCACGCCCCTGAGATCTTCTGGGGGGGGGGGGGGGCGTGGCTGTTACAGAGGCCTTGCACTTCCCCGAAAGCATTTAAAGTAAATGCCGGGGATCGCGTGAGGCCTCTGTAACTTTACTTACCTTCCAGCAACGCGTCTCCATGGCAACCCAGCGCCAAATGACGCTGCGGGGTCACGTGACGTCACATGACCCCGCCACGTCATTTCATGCCGGAGCCGTGCAGGGAGGGGGGGCATGAGCCGGAGAGGAGACAGGGGGGCTCATGTAGGAAACTTTGGGCACCCCTTCAGTAGTGCATGTATGAGCAGCTGTGCATGGTATATTGCAGGCTAACATAACGTACAATTAGAGATACATAATCTTAGCAAGCTCAAAACCCAAACTCACAGTATTATTTAATTGTATCAATTGTAGTGCTACTTAGAAAGTGACCTCACATATCTTAATATATAAAATCGAATGGTTAGTGAGGTTAGTGCTATCTGCGGTGAATCTGATTGGTCCGTGGCCACCCGGACTCTCATTGGCCAAGAGGTACGCCCCACTGTGAGGTACGCCCCACTGTGACACACACACACCCTCCATAGTCAGCCTCCCACACGACTCTCATTGGTCAAAAGGTACAGTGACATCACTGACACACACCTCCTTCACTCTCACACACTTGCAGTGACACCATACGGCCAGAACCTCTGAGGACTCCTTGGTAAATTGGACATATCACACTGTCACCCCACACTCACCCCTGTCTACACACACACACAATCACTGTCATCCCACAAGTCTGAGTCATGCTGTCACCTGAGTTGTCACCTGTCACCCGTGTACACACACTCACACTGTCACCCCCACACTCACACTCAACCCTGTACACACACACAGTGTCATCCCACAACTCAGACTCACGCTGTCACCCGTGTAACACACACACACACACACACACATCACACACATTCACACTCACCCCTGTCAAACAACAACTCACAATCATGTCACCCCTGTCTACACAGTCACTCACACTCACCTCTGTCATCCCACAACTCAGTAATGCTGTCACCCCTGTGTATACTGCTCTCTGTCATCACACAACTCAGTAATGCTGTCACCCCTGTGTATACACTGCTCTCACCACAGTGTACACACAGCTCTCTGTCAACACACAACTGAGTAATGCTGTCACCCCTGTATATACACTGCTCTCACCACAGTGTATACACTGCCATGGCCGCACATTACCTTAATTCTCCCTCCGCAACGGCCCGCCCATTACCTTAATTGTCCCTCCGCAACGGCCCGCACACTCATGCTATGCCGTGGATTTTTGTAATTAAATTATCCCGATGGCCGCCACGCTTCTCCATCACCACACATGACCGTCACAAAACTGACGCCCATTAACTTAATTCTCCCTCCGCACGCACATTACCTTAAACACTCATGATACGGCGTGGCACTCCCTGTGCACATGGCCGTGCACAAAAAATATACCGCCACTCTCCGCAACTGCATGGCTTACAAGCACATGGCCGCCGCACACATTACACCGGCCGCCCGTCACTTTAAATACATTGCCGCCTCTCTGCACATGCCCTTCCCCCTCGGCCGCCGGCCACCCGGCCACACACACACACACACCTCTCCCCGCTCCAAATCACCTCTCCCCGCTCCAAATCACCGCTCCCCCTCCCCAAATCACCGCTCCCCCTCCCCAAATCACTGCTCCCCTCCCAGCGGCATCACCTATCCCCCTCCCCGCTGCAAATCACCTCTCCCCCTCCCCAGCGGCGCTCAAACTCACCTCTCCCCCTCCCCAGCGGCATCACCTCTCCCCCTCCCCAGCGGCGCTCAAACTCACCTCTCCCCCTCCCCAGCGGCATCACCTCTCACCCCTCCCCGCTCCAAATCACCTCGCTTCCCGCAGCTGCCACGCGGCGCGTAAAATGGCGGACCCCCTTCCTCCCTCGCGGCGCCGAGTCAGAAGATGGCGGCGCCCGGAAGTACAGGTAGGTGTCGCTCCCCCACCTCCGGCGCCAAACGGAACTGAGAAAGGGCGCATCAACTGAGACACGTGTGTGTGTGTGTGTGTGGTGTGTGTGTGTGTGTGTCTGTGTCTGTGTCTGTGTCTGTGTCTGTGTCTGTGTCTGTGTCTGTGTCTGTGTCTGTGTCTGTGTCTGTGTCTGTGTCTGTGTCTGTGTCTGTGTCTGTGTCTCACTGTCCACTGCCCCCCCTCCTGTCCACTGCCCCCCCCTCCTGTCCACTGCCCCCCCCCTCCTGTCCACTGCCCCCCCCCTCCTGTCCACTGCCCCCCCCTCCTGTCCACTGCCCCCCCCCTCCTGTCCACTGCCCCCCCCCTCCTGTCCACCGCGCCCCCCCCTCCTGTCACCGCCCCCCCCCCTCCTGTCCACCGCCCCCCCCTCCTGTCCACCGCCCCCCCTCCTGTTCACCGCCCCCCCCTCCTGTTCACCGCCCCCCCCTCCTGTCCACCGCCCCCCCCTCCTGTCCACCGCCCCCCCCTCCTGTCCACCGCCCCCCCTCCTGTCCACCGTCCCCCCCCCTCCTGTCCACCTCCCCCCCTCCTGTCCACCCCCCGTCCCTCCTGTCCATTACCCCCCCGTCCCTCCTGTCCATTACCCCCCCGTCCCTCCTGTCCACTGTCCGTCCCTCCTGTCCACTGTCCATCCCCCCCCCCCTCCTGTCCACTGTCCCCCCATCCTGTCCACTGTCCCCCCCCCTCCTGTCCACTGTCCGTCCCCCCCTCCTGTCCACTGTTCGTCCCTCCCCTCTGGGGAACACGGAGGGAGAGAGAAGGGAGCGGGAAATTTTACTCACGGGCAACGCCAGGTCTCTCTCCCCCTCGCCGCTACAACTCACCTCTCTCCCTCCCCGCCGCCGCTCCAACTGGAACAGATGGCGGCGCCCGGAAGGACCCCCTTCCTCCCTCGCGGCGCCCAGTGAGAAGATGGCGGCGCACGGAAGTACAGGTAGGTGTCGCGTGTGTCACTTCCCCACCCCCCCACTTCACCCCCCCTACCCACCCCCCCCTCCACTTCCCAGAGCACTCTCTCTACGGCTCAACATCCCCAAGGAGCAGGAGGAGGGCGGCAGGGACTTAATGCTGCTAGGTGAGGAAATGCAGGGGGAGGAATCCATGCCTTTGAGGTGCCCCCCCCCTGCCTTTGACGCCACCCTCCCCTCTCCCTTTGACGCCCCCCCCCTCCCTTTGACGCCCCCCCCCTCCCTTTGACGCCCCCCCCAATGCCTTTGACGCCCCCCCCTGCCTCCGGCCAACGCCGGGTATACACACACACCTCTCCTCCCCCCCATCACACTCACCTCCTCTCCGGCGCTGACTCCCCTCCCCGCCCCCCTCCCCCTGCCTTTCACGCCCCCCCTCCCTGCCTCCGGCCAACGCCGGGTATACACACACACCTCCTACACCCCCATCACACTCACCTCCCTCCCCGCCGCTCATTCACCTCCCTGGCGCTGACCCACCTCCCCTCCCAGCCGCTGACCCACCTCCCCTCCCCGCCGCTGACTCACTTCCCCTCCCCTGACTCCCCTCCCTGGTGCTCCCCTCCCCGGCGCTCCACTCACATCACCTCCAACACACTGACTGACACACACACACGCTGACTGACGCACACACGCACACTAACTGACGCGCGCACACACACTGACTGACCACACACACTGACTGACACACACACACTGACTGACACACACTGACTGACACACACACACACTGACTGACACACACACACACACTGACTGACACACACACACTGGCTCACACACACTGGCTCACACACACACACACTAACTGACGTGCGCACACACACACACTGACTGACACACACACTGACTGACACACACACCGACTGACACACACACCGACTGACACACACCCGACTGACGCACACACCGACTGACGCACACACCGACTGACACACACACCGACTGACGCACACACCGACTGACGCACACACCGACTGGCGCACACACCCTCCCCTGACTCCCCTCCCTGGTGCTCCCCTCCCCGGCGCTCCACTCACATCACCTCCAACACACTGACTGACACACACACACGCTGACTGACGCACACACGCACACTAACTGACGCGCGCACACACACTGACTGACACACACACACTGACTGACACACACACACACTGACTGACACACACACTGACTGACACACACACACTGGCTCACACACACACTGGCTCACACACACACTAACTGACGTGCGCACACACACACACCACACACTGACTGACACACACACTGACTGACACACACACACTGACTGACACACACACACTGACTGACACACACACACTGACTGACACACACACACTGACTGACACACACACTGACTGACACACACACTGACTGACACACACACTGACTGACACACACACTGACTGACACACACACTGACTGACACACACACCGACTGACGCACACACCCACACACCGACTGACACACACACCCACTGACACACACACACACCCACTGACACACACACACACACCGACTGACACACACACACACCGACTGACACACACACACACACACACCGACTGACACACACACACACACCGACTGACACACACACACACACACCGACTGACACACACCGACTCACACACACACACACACACACACACACACCCACTGACACACACACACACACACACACACACCGACTGACACACACACACACCGACTGACACACACACACACACCGACTGACACACACACACCAACTGACACACACACACCGACTGACACACACACACACACACACCGACTGACACACACACACACACACCGACTGACACACACACACACACACACCGACTGACACACACACACACACCGACTGACACCCACACACCCACTGACACACACACACCGACTGACACACACACACACCGACTGACACACACACACACCGACTGACACACACACACACACACACCGACTGACACACACACACACACCGACTGACACACACACACACACCGACTGACACACACACACACACACACCGACTGACACACACACACCGACTGACACACACACACACACCGACTGACACACACACACACACACACACACCGACTGACACACACACACACACACACCGACTGACACACACACACACACCGACTGACACACACACACACACACCGACTGACACACACACACACACACACCGACTGACACACACACACACACACACACACCGACTGACACACACACACACACACACACACACACCGACTGACACACACACACACCGACTGACACACACACACACCGACTGACACACACACACCGACTGACACACACACACACACACCGACTGACACACACACCGACTGACACACACACACACACACACCGACTGACACACACACACACCGACTGACACACACACACACACCGACTGACACACAAACACACTGACACACACACACACCGACTGACACACACACACACACCGACTGACACACACACACACACACACACACCGACTGACACACAAACACACTGACACACACACACACACACACACACACACACACACACACACCGACTGACACACACACACACACACACCGACTGACACACACACACACCGACTGACACACACACACACCGACTGACACACACACACACCGACTGACACACACACACACACACCGACTGACACACACACACACACACACACCGACTGACACACAAACACACACACACACCGACTGACACACACACACACACACCGACTGACACACAAACACACTGACACACACACACACACACCGACTGACACACACACACACACACCGACTGACACACACACACACACACACACACACACACACACACACACCGACTGACACCCACCCACACAGTGACTGACGCGCACACAAACCCTGACTGACGCACACACTGACTGAGGCACACACACACGCACACACTGACTGTGTGTGCGTCAGTCAGTCTGTGTGTGTTTGTGTTTCTGCCTCAGACTCACTGACGCGCGCGCAAACACACAGTGACTGACGCACACACGCTACATGAAGCTGTAAAGACTGACACACACACCGACTGACACACACACCGACTGACACACACACCGACTGACACACACACCGACTGACACACACACACACCGACTGACACACACACACACACCGACTGACACACACACACACCGACTGACACACACACACACACCGACTGACACACACACACACACACACACACACACACACACCGACTGACACACACACACACACACCGACTGACACACACACACACACACCGACTGACACACACACACACACACACACCGACTGACACACACACACACACACACCGACTGACACACACACACACACACACACACACCAACTGACACACACACACACACCGACTGACACACACACACACACACACCGACTGACACACACACACACACCGACTGACACACACACACACCGACTGACACACACACACCCCCACACACACACTGACTGCCGCACGCGCACACACACACTGACTGACGCGCACACAAACCCTGACTGACGCACACACTGACTGAGGCACACACACACGCACACACTGACTGTGTGTGCGTCAGTCAGTCTGTGTGTGTTTGTGTTTCTGCCTCAGACTCACTGACGCGCGCGCAAACACACAGTGACTGACGCACACACGCTACATGAAGCTGTAAAGGAGGGGGGGGGGACTGGATTGATGTGAATGGGGGACAAACAGAGAGAGGGGGAGGAGAGAGAGAGGAACGGGAACATTACATCACGGGCAACGCCGGGTCTCTCAGCTAGTACTACAATAAACAAAGAAGTCCCAATGCACATCCAATATGATTTATTATTTAATTCATTTCAATATGTTTTTCTTCTTATAAGAATTGGTAATATAGTTCAATCTTTTGGCCAAAACAGATGAAGCCTGCAACCACGTCAAGGCAGACCCTTTGTCAGATTGGATGTGCATTGGGGCGTCTTTGTTTACTATAGGCTAACATAACGTAGCACATGTTAAATATTGAAATGTGTTAGGCATATACGTAGGCATTCCTATGTGACACCCAGATCTTTTTCAATGTTAGCCAATGCTTGACATTTCATTAAGAATATAACTTACAGTACCATGACTAACTTGCATTTAATTATTATTTAGCTTCACAGTATCACACATATAATCGTGGAGACACTTCAAATGGAAAATACCTTGCCAATGTTATATAAATATGTCTAATCACTTATTTTGTGGATTGATATCCATAGTTGTTTCATCAGAATTAATGGCAACCGAAAAAATGTATTTTTTTTTTTTGCTTAAAAGTGATTGTGAAAGACTTGTACAGTATGGAACATTCTCTTTAGGCGCCTCCAGCCTCCAAGAAATACCAAAGGGGATAAACCCTACAGCGTCTTCAACCCAAACTAATACTGTACACTAGAATAAACCCATGTCACTGCCTTATTTTATGCAAACAAAGCCCGGACATAAATAATGTCACACAACCACATCAGCAAGACAACAACATTACCAAGAAAAATTACAAAATCTCTTCTGGTCTCCCTGCTCTATAAACAATGACCTTGAATGACAGTGGGGCATTGATTGTAGGTCACACATTGAACGTTTCCTTGAAAACCAGCAACTGCCGACTGGTGTCTTAAATGTATGTAGCCATGTGTAAAATTGGTGTCTGCAGCAGTTCAAGTCTGTCTGTCAGAGTGGCAAAGGGACAATCTGATTTCACACTGTGTCCAGGGCTCTGGCACAGCTGGTGGTCTCCCTTAGGGGAGAGGTGGAAAGACAATTTGATTAAAGAGTCAGGAGGAACCTTCTGAATGGAGTGCCACTACAAGATGTGCGGCTAAGTGTTGCCCGCTGTGATGGGCAGTCTGCCACACGACATGCTAATAAAGATGCTCATGAAAAGACCCTTCTTTCCTGTGAGTGGAGTTACTCAGGGAGAAGGTGCACCTAGTTCCCTTTCAGACACTCCTCCCTGCTATCGTGGGGATCTGGATGGATGGAGGCGCTGTACCAAATGTGAGTAGGACTCAGCACACTACCTCAGACGCCTGTCGTGGTGAAATCCCCATTACCAACAAGCAGGAGACTCAGGAGTCCTGTGAGCCAGTAGGTGCACCACACTACACAGACATGTAATTGGGACAGTTTCTCACATATGGGGTCAGGATCAGAAGGGCCCAGGGAAACACCGTTACATGTAATTGCTTCGAGCAGTGGCGGATTTACAAACTAGCGCCCATAGGTGCTTGCCTTGGTGGTGCCGCCACAACCGCCTCCTTCATGCCACCCTCCTTCAGCGTTGTAGCGTCAAATGACGCTGCGATGTCACACGGCGTCACATTACCATGGTGAAGTGATGTCACGTTGCCATGGCAACATGACAGGAGGACGGCATGAAGGAGAAGGTAAGAACTTTACATGCTCTCCCCTGACAATGTGGGATAAGAGCGGGGCTTCTGTATGGGGGGGGTGGGGGAGAGAGAGAGCGGGAAATTTGACAGCCTTTGCTTGAGCCTCCTGTGCTGACACAGGGATATCCTGAAACCCTGACCTGTTGAGGGAAGGGGGGGGGGGGGGCTTGAGGACTGGAGTTGAGCTCCCCTGTTTTAGGTTATGGTCTTCTACAAATTGTCCTAGGAGTCGCAGTAAATTATTGTAAAACTACTAACAAAGGATTATTTTTTATAGCATGCGAAATTATTTACTATACCACAATCCATATTACAATTTGAAGAGAAGACATATAGGTATCATTTATAATCCAGAAATGCTGGTAAAGGCTCAGTAGATGAAAGACCTCCTTAAAAACAACATCTTCACCATTCATGGGATATATTTAACGCTTGTCAGAAAATGCAGAACAAGGGATATTGTGGGATGGGCAATGCTTCTTGGCTCCTGATGATAAAACCTTTTTAGAAATTTTTAAACATGAGAAAGGTGTATACAATATTTATGCTTAGAAAGTAATAAGGGAGAGGGATTTCCTAACACAAATCCATTTTTTTCTATCAATAAAAAGCGAAATCAGTAAGCGTGTCACAAAAACATAGCGTAGTGGTA
Organism: Ascaphus truei; assembly: GCF_040206685.1. Lineage (NCBI taxonomy): Eukaryota > Metazoa > Chordata > Amphibia > Anura > Ascaphidae > Ascaphus > Ascaphus truei. The sequence continues at coordinate 66,838,550 of NC_134487.1, forward strand.
CCAAGGAGCTACAAATAAAAACTAGTGGGGACATGTGGCTGCGTATAAAACAGCAGAGATACTCTTTACACCCTAATCACATTTCCACCACTAAACACATTGTGGCCAACAGGTAACAAGCAGAGAACTTGCAGAGGCTTTGCAATGGCAGAGAACCCCAGTGAGAATTTCCCTGGTACTACTATATATATAAAAAAAATTAAAATAATTATGTATTAATAAACATTATTTACAATGGTTAAAATAAATGGCTATACAACCAATACAAATCCAGCCAGCACAACAACCCTCACACTGCCTGAGCCGCGGATCCCTCTCAGGCTGTAGACCCGCCTCCCCGCACCTCACGTCTGTCGACGTCACTTCCGTCCGCGGTATCAACTTTTCACCACCTGGAACTACACTTTTAAAGAAGGCGGGGGGGGGGGGGGGGGTAATGCGCGGGGTTGGTTTGAGCGGAAATGACGTTGTGGAGGGAAGGAAGGGAGGCGCCGGCACTTGATTAATCGACGGCGCGTGGTGGTCTCGCGGTTGGGGAATCCGCTGGGTGGTAGAGGGAGAGTGCCCGCGCGCGCTGGAGATGGCGACTGGCAGGTTGAACGCGGTGCCCGGAGGCGGGGAGAGCAGTGACAGTGACGAGTATTGGGACATGTGGGAGCCGCCGCAGCGGGGCAAGGTGCGTGCGGGGAGCCAAGGCCTAACTACTCCACAGCCAGCAGGGAACACTGCTCTGTGTGGGCTAAGAAACCCCATGCAATCTCCCTGTTACAGATGGAAACTTGGGGTGTGTGAGCGTATCCTGGGAAATGGGGTTATATATCCCAAGTTTCCATCTGTAACAGGGAGATTGCATGGTTTCTTAACCTCCATTATCCATAGGTTTTACACATAAAAATGCCCTCTTATCTATTTTGTGTAGGAAATAATGAGCTTTCCAAATGTTCTTGGTAGGAAGTTTTCATTTCATAGGTTTGTCAACACTGGCTAAAATAGCATTGTCACTAATACAAACCCAAGATTTAACCAGGGGAAAACACCCACAAAAAGAAATGGCACCTGTGAATATAAGAAAACTGGTTTTGTGTGTTAATTTTACTATGGTATTTAAGGGTTTATTATAATCAATATACTGGTATTCTGCTTGGGAAAATTGGACTAAAGTTAGGCTACGCTTATAGTGCCGGTGACGTGACGTCGCCCGAAAACAAATGCTTTGCCGCGACAGCGACAATGCAACGGAGTGACGTCGCCGTCGCTAAAACTGGTATCCGGCAAAATTTGATTTTTCAAGGGCTGTCTCGTGACGGCCCTTGAACCAATCAAATGCCCGGAAACCCTGAACGCCGCCGCCCAGCGAAATATAACTTTCGTCGACGGGTGACATCACGTGTCGCCGTCGACGGCACTATAGGCGCGGCCTTAGAAGTTGCAAAATGTATTTACGTCTCTTTCATAATTACTTCAGCATAACTGTACTCGGCACTCTGGTTTTAGCACACCCAAAGAAATGTTTATTCTGAAAATATATAGGACCTCAAAAAAGCTGTTATTGATGCTCATCAGTCTAAAAGAGTTACAAAACAATTCTAAGGATGTACACCAGCCTACATTCCCCCTGTGGATAGATTCATGTTGAAAAGGTATTATGGTTTTTGTTTCGTTTTTTCACGTTATCTTCATCTATTATTAGCACTTAGATTAAGATCTAATAACATTTTAGGTTTGAAATATGTGGAAATTCTAAGGGGGGCTCAAACTTTGTCTCGCCAATGTATACTGTATACCTTGTAAATACTGTAACTTGCTGTGCTTTCACCCTACAGCAGCGGTGCGGAAACTGTGGGCGCGAGGCTGCCAACGGGGGGCGCGGGGTTTACAGAGGCCCCGCGCGCTTCCCGAAGGCACTTAAATTAAGTGCCGGGGGAGCTGCAGGGCCTCTGTAAACCTAACTTACCGTGGCTCCGGCGGCTTCCTCCCTGCGTCGCCATGGCAACGCGGCGTCAAAATGACGCTGCGAGGTCATGTGACGTCACGTTGCTATGGCAACGTGACGGCATTACGCCGGAGCGCGGGTAAGTTGGGGGGGGGGGGGGCGGGAGTGAGGGGACAGCCGGCAGGGGGGCACAGGGAAAAAAGTTTGCGCCCCCCTGCCCTACAGTACCTAAAACCCTTGCTGTCTTGCATGCAATTTTTTGACAGGGGCTCGATGTTAAATGTAGTCATATGTGGCCTGCAGCATCTCGCCCCAGCCCCCGTAATTAACCCCAAATGATTGTGACCTTTTACACAAGGTATGTTCGAGCAAAATAGACACGAACTACGTAACCTGCTGTAACATGACACAATTGTGAGGCATGGAAGTCTTTACTGGAGCAGTACCAAAAGTAAACCATTGCAGAAATAAGTTTAATAGGTTACTGTATATTGGTTGTATTGTACCTGTAAATGTGTTTTATTTTTTTATTTTTTTTAGGGAGTGATTGTAGGATTGATTGTTTTAGCTCTTCCATCGTCGTGTTGGTCTAATCAGAAATGTGACAGCCATTTTTGGAATCTGAAAGGGGTATTCTTAGGTATATGGGAAGGGCCTGGGTTAAGTTCAATATTACCTGCTAAAAGAGAGTAACCTTATAAATACAAACTTTAGTACATTTGTGGCTTGCCATTAGTGAGTAGTGGCAGGTGTACTTGTTTTCAGAGTTCTCCACCAACATTCATTAGATAATGCAAAGCTTTTGGGAAATCCAGGGTGTATGATATTGGATGTGGACCATGAGGGAGGAGTTTGTAGTTGATAGAGAGTAACATTTCCATGAGGCCACAGTAAATAGCATGCTCACTCAATAGTAAAGTAAAGGCCCCTCACTGGAAGTCACTCTTTTAAGGTGGCCACATTCGTGGTTGAAGGGGAATCCACTCATGAGAAGCAGCTTCCCCCATTGAAATTTTACCCCACCCATGAGGGGAAGAGCTTTATTAATGTCCCACGCAGGGAAGGCAGCCTCACTCGCCAAAGGTTATCCCCGTTATATTGGGCAGCATCACTGATAAGAAGGCTATGGAGAGCCTCCCTTACTAAAAGGACATTTTGGCATTTCCAAACTCAATCACAGAAAGAAAGGCAGGAGAACTTTGATTAATGAGCTGACACAGAAATGACTATTTTGCGATATAGCTTTTCATGGTGCTTTGCTAAAAAAAAAATTGTAAAACACACGATTGCTCCACTCCAATCTTCAAGCACCCCCCCAACAGGTCAGGTTTTCAGTATTTTCCAGCTTCAGCACACGTGGCTTAGTCGAAGACCTGTGATGAAGCCGGGATATCCTGAAAACCTGACCTGTTGGGGAACTTGAGTACTGGAGCGGAGAACCCCTGCAATATGGAATTCAATTCTGTTGAGCTCAACGGATACGAATGAATAGGTCAGCTGATGGCAGCTCTGACGGTTCTTCTGCCTCTCTGGCATGCTAGCGCCCTATACTGAAAACGGCTAGAAGCGTTCTATGGCTTTACATCTAGCTTCACTATAAAACATTTTCCAATTGCTTCCATATAGGCACATTTTAAGGAGAAATTGTGTCAATGTGTCATTTAAGATTTGGGCATTTACGCTTTTCCAAGGTGGTCCTACAAGTCATAGCAATTGGTTGTCTAAGGCTGCGCTTATGGCGACGCAACGTTGCTACAAAACAAATGCATTGCTGCCGTTGCGTGCGCTTATAGTAGGAGCGACGGCTTGGTTGTGATCGCTGGAAGTCATCTCAATTTTCTTTTTCCAGCGACCGCAGCCTGACGTCGCCGGCACTATAAGCGTAGCCCGAGTCTCTTGCTAGCAGTTGCACCTTACCATTCAGATCAACTGCATTTAATTATTCAATTTCCATTTAGGGGCAGAGCTGAGATTGAAACAGAAAGCGATCTACATTACTTAAACCACTCCGAATAACATCCATTATAATAGTATAAAAATATTATACTGTTATAAATCACCAGCATGAATGTCAAGAGGAGATTATCAATTAATAAATTGGCAAATGTTACATAGAGTACAGTGAATACATGAAACAAAGATGGCAACGTGTCGGGTTAACTCACAATCTAAATATATGAAAAAAACATAAAATTGAAAGCACTGAAACCAAATGGTGTTTGTGTAAGGAAAATAAATGGCTCTGACAAGCCAAGTCCATCTCTCTGTTTTAAGATACAGTATATTCACTAATATACTCCTGTTTATAAACACTGAGTACCTAGATTACTTTTTTATATTGAAATACAGCATCATTAAAGCTGCAGTTCAAGCTGCCGTTAAAAAAATAATATATATATATATATGTATATATATATAATCAAAAAATAAATAGATGATACCGTTCTGTGGCTAACGAAATGCTTTTATTTGTGCGAGCTTTCGAGATACACTGATCTCTTCTTCCGGCGATGTTACAATGAATGAAGCAAGGATAACTAAAAAACAGTGTCTCTTGGAATGTTATCTGTGCTACAAACTCTCACATTTCCACACCCACCCACACCATTTATATCCCTCTCACTCCACACACACCTTGTGTAGAGCACTGTTTATACTGTGGGCTCTCCATTCATTTTTATTCACACTGATACACATACACACTCTTTCTTCACTTGCTTTCAGTTACCCTTTGACACCTCTAGCCATAAAACACATCCACACCGGGGGAAGGAGAAGCACAGATAACATTCCAAGAGACACTTTTTTAGTTATCCTTGCTTCATTCATTGTAACATCGCCGGAAGAAGAGATCAGTGTATCTCGAAAGCTCGCACAAATAAAAGCATTTCGTTAGCCACAGAACGGTATCATCTATTTATTTTTTGATTATTGAAGCTCGGCTAACACGGTACTGATACCTCTACATGTGTATATATATATATATATATATATATGTGCAAATATAGCTGTATGCTCATCTGCATGTCTTAGGCAGGTCTGCAACCCCGCCTTTCCCCATTATCACCCAGCATACAGCACTTCCACTGCTGCAAGGGATTCTGGGAAATGACATGCAAATGAGCACACAGTGTCACTTTTTGCCTCAATAACCATTTTTAACATGGTTCCCTAAAGGCTTAAGCTTGCTGCATGGTCACAGCTTTGAGCACAGCCAGGGTTTACCACAACCTTTACCCTGGCTGTGCTCAAAGCTGTGACCATGCAGCAAGCTTAAGCCTATAGGGAACCATGTTAAAAATGGTTATTGAGGCAAAAAGTGACACTGTGTGCTCATTTGCATGTCATTTCCCAGAATCCCTTGCTGCAGTGGAAGTGCTGTATGCTGGGTGATAATGGGGAAAGGCGGGGTTGCAGACCTGCCTAAGACATGCAGATGAGCATACAGCTATATTTGCATATTTGCTTTCCTGTGGAGGGTTTTTGTCACTTTTTTTACTCACCATAACTTAACTCAGTATTATGATATATATATATATATTTAAAAAAAAAATGTTTTCCCTCCCATTCAATATGTGCATCAATACAATCTGCACACTAAGTGATTAGTGGAACTTACACCCTTTCTGAGGTAGTTTTCAAATCATGGCCATTTCATCTCTAGCCCTACAGCCCTTTCTTCCCTGCCTCATCTGTTGCTGTCCTATATCCCTCCCAGTCCATTTTCCCCTCCACCCCTCTCCATTTCCCTCTCCCCCCTCTTTTCACCCCTCTCCTTTTTCTTCCCCCACTTATAGGGTGTTTCCCTTCTTTCGGTTCTTTTTCCCCTTTCCCTCTTCGCTCCTTCTCCCTTTCTTCCCTCTCCATCCCCCCTATATTTCTGTTTCCAACTTCTCGCCTCCCCTTTCCTTTCTTCACCTACTTGTACCTATCCTTTATCCATCAACATGTTACTCTGTCAGGTTCATTACTGTTCATTATGTATTTGTTTTTCCCCTTCTACTTTAATAAAAGAAAAACCCTTACTGGTACTTGGAGTAGGGGATATATATTATTTATTTATAAAATATTTTACCAGGAAGTAATACATTGAGAGTTACCTCTCGTTTTTAAGTATGTCCTGGGCACAGAGTTAAGACAAATAATACATGGTTACAAATACAGTTAGTTACATAAATGAACAGGGTATACATTATATACAAGACATTGCATGCACAGTTAAACAAAATATATGTTATGGGCGTATGTAGCAGTTACAGACCAGATTAAAATGTGAGACAGCCTTAGATTTGAAAGAACTTAAACTGGTGGTGGATGTGAGAGCCTCTGGTAGGTTGTTCCAGTTTTGGGGTGCACGGTAAGAGAAGGAGGAATGGCCGGATACTTTGTTGAGCCGTGGGACCATGAACAGTCTTTTGGAGTCAGATCTCAGGTGATAGGTGCTGCATGTGGTAGAGGTGAGGAGCTTGTTCAGGTAGCTGGGTAGCTTGCCCATAAAGAATTTAAAGGCAAGACAGGAAAGGTGAACTTTGCGCCTAGACTCTAGTGATGACCAATCTAGTTCTTTGAGCATTTCGCAGTGATGTGTGTTGTAGTTGCATTGGAGAACAAAACGACAAATTGAATTGTAGAGGGTGTCAAGTTTGCTAAGGTGGGTTTGAGGTGCCGTGCCATATACTATGTCTCCATAGTCAATAATTGGCATTAGCATCTGCTGTGTGATACGCATTCTGACCAGGAGACTTAGGGAGGATTTGTTCCTGTAAAGTACCCCTAGTTTGGCAAAGGTCTTGGTTGTCAGGGTATCAATGTGCATTCCGAATGTTAAGTGGGAGTCAAACCATAAGCCCAGGTATTTAAAACTAGTGACAGGGGTTAGGGTGGTGTTAGCGTTGGTTCTAATCTGGAGCTCAGTCGCTGGAAGCTTTAAGAATTTAGTCTTGGTCCCAAATACCATTGTTAGTCTTGTCAGTGTTTAAAAACAGTTTGTTTTGGGAAATCCAGTTTTCGAGTCTCAAAAAGTCAGACTGAAGTATGTGTTGAAGGTCAGAGAGGCTATGTGCATATAGGATTGTGTCATCTGCATACATGTGTATTGAGGCTTCCTTACAAGCTGTGGGAAGATCATTAATGAACACTGAGAAGAGTAGGGGCCCCAGAACAGCCTTGTGGGACACCACGGGTGATATCCAAGGGGTTGGAGTTAGAGCCTGAGATGGACACATGTTGGGATCTTCCTGATAGGTAGGACTGAAACCAGTTTAAAGCATGCTTCCCTATTCCAGAGCTCTGGAGTTTGTTAAGCAGGATAGCATGATCAACTGTATCAAAAGCCTTTGCAAAATCTAGGAATACTGCACCAGTGAGTTGTCCCCGTTCCATTCCACACTGGATTTCATTACAAACTTTTAGCAGGGTAGTTACAGTGGAGTGTTTGGAATTGGCTAGCGAAATTTGTCTTGGTGTAGTAGTCGTTTAATTGGGAGTGGACACATTTTTCCATGACTTTGGATAGAATTGGGAGAAGTGAGATTGGTCTGTAGTTTGAGACAGTGTTTTTGTCCCCACTTTTGAAGATTGGGACAACTCTGGCAGTTTTCCAGGTCTTAGGGATATGGCCTGCAGACAGGATAGAGTTGACTATGGAAGCAATTGGTTTGGCAATGGCTGGGGCACCAAGTCGTAGGAACCTACATTGTAGCAAGTCAGGTCCGCATTGGCTGCTTAGTTTTAGTTTGAGGAGCGCTTGTGTAATCTCCTCTTCAGATACTGGGCCAAATTGAAAATTGTGGGCAGTATTGGGAAGGGGTGGGGCGGGGCTATGTGGGCACTCCCAGGATGAGATTCAGGTTTGTGGTTTGAGCTGCGTTTCGCTAAAAACAAAGTAATCATTGAATGCATTTGCAATGTCAGTGGGGTTTGTATATATATTTCGTGTTAATCATTTTATTACTGAAGAGGTAATTGGTAAAGTTTATCAATTCCCCGTTATTGACTTGTTGGCAACTTGAATAGTATTTTTTTTTTTATATATTGGCAATAGTTTTTTCTTTTTTTCTCCAGTAGTGGCTCTTCCACCTTTTTTCCCATTTTCTCATATGGATTGGGTATTGTCTGATTTTTGTATGTACATTAAAGTTATTTACTCTATGGTAAAGGGTTCTTTTGGTGTGGGAGAGGGTTTTTTACGGCAATATATTCATTGTCTATTGAAGAAAAAAATTCTCTGTAAATATGAACTTCTTGCATTATTCATGTAAATAAAACAGAAGTGGTGAATTTCATCTAACCAGTACCAACAGCTTGGTGCTGCTGCTTTAAGTACACTACTTGTCACCATATTTCAGTAATTCATGTAAAGGCGGATGTTTACTTCCTCATTTGGTATCTGACTAGTATGACAATAAAGCACTCAAGTGCTCTGGTAGCATCCCCCTAATCTCAAACGGTTAAATTTTATGTAAGTGTCCTGACCTCAATAGTGCTCTAAAGTTCTCCAAGTGACGTCATATTAGGCCTAACTGGTTTTAAAAGTGCGTAATTATATAAAAACCTTGTAGTCGCCTGCACTTGCGAGAGAGGATTTTGACATGTTGGGCTGGCTATCTTGTGATATATTGGTCTTGTGGAGATGTATAGCGTGTTCCAGTTTGTGAATGGAGCTTTTGATAATTACATATTTACTGTTGCCAATTAGCGGAAGATACTTTACCCTCAGATTCTGTAGGTTTCTCTGAGAATAAATGACATCTGACTTCTCTACTAGTTACTCGTTTAAACAAATAAACTGATGAATCAGACTGCTCACCTATGTAAAGGGTCCTAGAAAGGCAGGTGCAAAGGGTAAGAGTTAACAACAAAACAAAAAACCCAAAGAGATGGGGTCATAAGGCACCCCTAGATTATGCACTCATTGCCTAGTAAGTACGAGATGGCTAAAATTAGCCTCTGGCTTAATTAACTGCTAGATTGGTATATAGCAATCAGAGGTGATGGGCTAAAACCAAAAATAATAAAGTTTTAATACATCATAATAATAGTACACTCAAATATTTAAAATCGTCATATAGAATCCTCGTAGTGGAGTCCAAAGAACCCTAGGTAAGTATGTATAGTATTGTTGTTCCTTAATAGGTATAGGGTCCTTTAAAGCTGCAGACATGCACAGGATAATAACACCATGAGAAAGACCTGTATAGTAGCAACAACAAAAATCACTATTAGTGCTGTTGTAATCAAACGTATGGTGGTGAATAGTTAATGCCAGGGATAGCATGAATGAAGGGGTTAAATACCTTCATACATCTGTGTAACATAATTGCAACGCAAAGTGAATAGGTCAATCAAATTAAGGTGCTCTAAACCCTGATGCAAAATATCCACTCTAAATGCTATATTGTCTCCCTGATGTCTCAACTGAACTGGAACGCTCGCTTCTGTGACGTCACGGAGGGAGCTGCCGACTGCTATTAAACGACTCACACGAAACACGGCTTGTATATGGGCATAATGGGCATGATATCTATGTCCTGAATAGTTATGTCTTTGTCTGTCTAAGGCGCCGGGCCCGCTGCAAGGGGGGGCCACAGCGCTGTGGCGCGAGTTGCTCCTGCTCTCAATAGAATTGAGAACAGGACTCGCTACGGAGCGCTAAGCCACGCCAATGAGGGCGAACCTGCTGGGTGACGTCATGGCCGCGCCCCCGCCACGCGCTCCCCCCCCCCCCCCCCCCGGTCTTTTGGTCTGCAGCTCCCTGCAGACCGGGGAATCTGCTGCATGCGCTGCCAGTCTCGCGGGTGCGCGTGCAGCGGAGGTACTGGGGCCTCAGCCTTAACGGCTTAGTGTCCTAGTTATTTGCTGTCTGGAACCATTGTAATCATGATTGGAGATCTTGGTGGTAGCAGTTAAACAATGACCGTGCTAATATAGCAGGCTATACTGATAGCTTTATTCACTGCCATACACATGTGAGCGTTCCAGTTCAGTTGAGACATCAGGTCTTTTTCATGGTGTTATTATCCTGTGCATGTCTGCAGCTTTAAAGGACCCTATACCTATTAAGGAACAACAATACTATACAGGCATACCCCGCTTTAACATATGCAATGGGACCGGAACATGTATGTAAAGCGAAAATGTACTTAAAGTGAAGTACCTTTTTACCACTTTACAATGCATGTACTGTACTGCAAACATCATATATGTGCATAACTGATGTAAATAATGCATTTGTAACCAAAATAAATACAGTAGGCTTTATTGAAATAAAATCTTTAATGTCAGCTGATTTTTCTTATAAGTGCTGACAGATACAACATGGATGAATGGAAAATTATTTTAAAAATATGTAGGAAGGATGAGGGAGAGGGCATATCTTCTACTGTACAGTATTTTTACTGAAAGAGCATGAAGGTGAGGTGCATTTATTTGACTCCAGAGAGGAAGAAGAAGAAAAAAACGGAGCACTATTTCCAGTGCTGAAGAACCAGCAAATAACAAGGATGCGTTCCCATAAAAATAAAGCTAATTTAATGGATCAAAAATAACGAACAAAACACACCAACGCGTTTCGGACTATGAATAGCCCTTTATCAAGGTGAATGCACAAATGCCATCAGGAGTGTGATTTATACAATATCGCGGCGCCGTAGGGACCAATCACCATCACTTCCGGGTCACATGACACGGAACCCGACGTCAGCACGCCGGTAGACGCTTCACGAGTGCATAGCCAATACCAACGCGCGACGTCAATGCGCAAGGGACATGAGGGGCGCGGCATACGTGTCCAACCACCAGTGCACATAGCTCTGGCCAAGCTACACTGTAATGCCGAAAGACACCCCTCCAAGTCATCTGATGGAAACGGCGCATGACGTCAGCGCGTCAATCGACGCAGGACAAAACGTCCCAATGCCTCGTGTCGTTAGGCAATATGACCCCCATGCGTCACGATATGGGTTAATTCTTCCTAACATCATTTCATCTTACTGCGGTCTTTTTTTAGAGCACCATACAACATTTTTTCGCATTTATTTGACTGACTGATATATTTTTGGGACTTTGGTGAAAACAATACAGTACAATACTGTACAGTACAGTGTTTTACAATGCTGTGCTTCCTTAGGCCGCGCATATAGTGCCCGCGACTGGCGACGTCACCCATCCCCGCTAGCGAAAGTTATATTTAGCTTTGTGGCGGCATCGCGGGCTCCCGGGCATTTGATTTGTTCAGGGGCTGTCACTTGAGGCGACAGCCCTTGAAAATCAAATATTCCCGGCTTCCAAAGTCCGCTCCGTCGCATTGCCGCTGTCACGCTTACTATACGCGCACGCGGCGGCAATGTGTTTGTTTTTAGGCTGCATTGCCGGCACTATACGCGCGGCCTTACTCAGGTCCTTGATCAGCTTGGCTTACACGCACGCACTCCCTCAGTCACACAATCTCTCTGTCACGCAAGCACACACAGTCAGTCACGCATGCACGCAGACACAGTCAGTCACACAGACACACACACACACATACGCACAGAATACAGTAGAAGAGCACCACCCCCTGCCCCGTAGCCTGTAACTCACATGCAAAGTTCTGTTCTGCAGCAGCAGCAGGCTAGAGTGAGCTCTGAGCAGGAGGGAGGAGGGCGGAGGGAGAAGAGCCAGGAGCTGCAGTGCTATAGCTGCTGATTGATGGCGCGCTCGATCTCCCCGTTCCCCCTGCCATCTGGCCCCCTTACCCCTTACCTGCACTCCCGCTCAGTTAGGGAGCACAATGACGAAGGTTGCTTTATTGATGAGAGGTGCGCACGCACGCCGCCTCCTGGTGTCCGTACTCGCGAAGCACGCGTACGTACATGGTATGGTGCAACTTAAAATAAATGTACGTACATGCGGGTGTACGTAAAGCGGGGTATGCCTGTACATACTTACCTAGGGTTCTTTGGACTCCACTACGAGGATTCTATATGACGATTTTAAATATTTGAGTGTACTATTATTATGATGTATTAAAACTTTATTATTTTCGGTTTTAGCCCATCACCTCTGATTGCTATATACCTATCTAGCAGTTAATTAAGCCAGAGGCTAATTTTAGCCATCTCATACTCTTTGGGTTTTCTGTTTTGTAGTTACTCGTTTATGCTATTTTTATGTTCAGTTGTTTCTACCCGACACACACACGCACGCAACACACTTATTACATGCACGCAACACACTTATTACATGCACGCAACACACTTATTACATGCACGCAACACACTTATTACATGCACGCAACACACTTATTACATGCACGCAACACACTTATTACACAGAAACACACTTATTACACAGAAACACTGTGCAACACACTTCTTACACAGAAACGCACGCAACACACTTACTACTTCTCCACACAAACACTTACTACACACATACTTACTAAGCAGTTCTAAAATAGTGAATCGACTATTAGGTGTTTTAGTAAATATGGCTCTTAATATCTTTAACGTGATGTACCTGTTGCATAATTTCTGTTAAATGTAAGATTTCATTATGAAATTGACTTTTGTTTTAAAATTCTAATTGTTGTTAATGCACTTTAATTCTCCAAGTAGTATTGTTTGTCCATGCACTGTATGTAGACTGTCGGTGTCTAACAAAAACAAGAATTACAGTCTACCATACTGTAAGTAATCGTTATCTGTGGAAATTGGATTTTTAATAGTTCTGTAATTAAGTATTCTATCTCCTACACCAGGGGTGCGCAAGTGGGGGGGAATGCCCCCCTGGGGGGCGAGGCGGTTACAGAGGCACCACGCTGAGAGCGCGAGGCCTGGCCGTGCTTATAGTGCTGGCGACCCAACCGATGACGTCACCCGTCGCCACCAGCGAAAGTTAGAACTAGTTTTTTAGCGACGGTCGTCAGTGGCGTCACTAAAGGGGGCGGGCCGCGCAATTTGATTGGTTTAGAGACAACACATGTGGCGACTGTCTCTTAAAAATCAAATTTACCTGGCTTCCAAATTTTTAGACGCTTTGTCGCCGTGGCGCTTACTATAAGCGTTTGCGACGGAGTAAATTAATTTGTTTTGGAGAGCCGTCGCACTATAAGAACAGCCTAACTCACTTACCAGGCTTCAGTCTCCATGGTAACGCCGCGGGGTCATGTGATGTCACATGACCCGCGGTGTAATTTGCTGCTGCGTTGCCATGGTAACATGACGTCACATCACCCCGCAGCGTCATTGGATGCTGCATTGGAGGTAAGGGGCAGCGCAACATGGGATGAGCAGGCGGGGGGAGGGTGTAGCGCTGGAAGTTTGCGCACCCCTGTCCTACACCAAACCTTGCTCCCTTCGGATTTATGATGAAAGCACAAATCATTTACTGTATACTGTAGCAGTATTTCAGTGGAAGTAGTGGCTTCCATTATTCCGATTCCAGAACTCTGCTTGCAATGACTTTTTCTTATAAAACTATAGTGGGTGATGCTCAACTCTGCATTTCCAAATTGTTATAGATCTTGAGAATTAGTCACAGGTCCCACTTGGTATAACATGTTGTAAGCCCTGGGGGGAAAGAGTACATACTGTATTGTACTTGCATTTATTGTGTGTACTACCAAGGAACTTCCGTGGATTGCCAAGTGTGGCCGTCCTCATTGACCAATTTAAATGAATGGTTACATGTTTTGTACATGCTGTAATTTAACCCTTTCTGAAGACCTGGGTGCCACCGTTCTTCCAGCAGTCAACCACGTCATCGTTTGGTGTACATATCAAATGGTTCTGGGCAGACCCCTCAGGGTGGAGGAGGATACACCAGTTTCGTAATTAATTTATTATTATTTTTTTCTAATGCTCTACTCGCCAAGAAACTCCGAACCAGAGCACGTGTAGTAAGAGAGGGAGGACACCCATCCTAGACCTGCAACCGGGACTTACAGAAAGAAAGACTAAGACCAACACAGGGCAGGAAAGCTGGCTGCCAGGGTATTGGGATCTGTTTGTCATGCTTTATTTTAAAAGGAAGGTTTTTAATTTCTTTCTGAATGGAAGTAAAGCATCCTTATTTTGTTGAAGCAGCAGGGAGCTTATTCCACAGTCTTGGGGCGGTTCTTGAAAAGCTCTCCTTCCAGCTTTATTGAATTTTAACCTGAGGCTTTATCAGCGCTGGCAAATCTGCGAGCCCGATTGGATTGGATGTTACAAATTAGGCAGTTCTGAAGGTAATGGGTGCTACTCCATGGATAGTCTTAGGCCTGGGACATAGTAAACACTTTTGTGCTGCTGATCGCTGATGCTTGCTGCCGCTCGCTCTACCAGGAGCTTTTTGCTGTCCTGGCAGAGGAGACAGTAAGCGTGCTTGGGAGGCGGGTATAACTGTGTGTGTGTGTCACTTGGTAGCTGTCAGTGTGTGTGTGTGTGTGTGTGTGTGTGTGTGTCACTTTGAAGTGGCCTGCGTGTCACTGGGGAACGTGTGTGTGTGTATATTATATAATATTTTAAAAATGGAAAAAAAATACATGTTGTGAGAATAATATATTTATTAACATTGTGCAACTTTGATAAATATATTAACACACACACACACACACACACACACACACTTATTCACACACACACACTTATTCACACACACACACTTATTCACACACACACACTTATTCACACACACACACACACACACACACACACACACACACACACTTATTCACACACACTTATTCACACACACTTATTCACACACACACACACTTATTCACACACACTTATTCACACACACTTATTCACACACACTTATTCACACACACACACTTATTCACACACACACACACACACACACTTATTCACACACACTTATTCACACACACTTATTCACACACACTTATTCACATACACTTATTCACATACACTTATTCACATACACTTATTCACATACACTTATTCACATACACTTATTCACATACACTTATTCACATACACTTATTCACATACACTTATTCACATACACTTATTCACATACACTTATTCACATACATACACACACATACACACACATACACACACATACACACACATACACACACACATACACACACACATACACACACACACATACACACACATACACACATACACACACACACACACACACATACACACACACACACACACACACACACACACACACACACACACACACACACACACACACCTCTGCTGGTCTGGTGGCTCTGTAGTTACTGTCAAAGCGTAGAAATAAAATCAATGAGTCAAGGGTTCAAAAAGTAACAACATGAGTTTATCTGTACCAAGGCATAATTGAGAGAAAATAATTCCAACAAGGAACTCAGGCCTCTGCCAACATATTGCTTGATATCACATTTTTATACATTTCAAAATGAGTAATATGCCCCTTAAGGGGGCTGGCTTAGAGATAAATAATATATGATGACTTATACAAAAATACATATTGATATATAAATATGCTTTACATTGTTATATTCTTATCCTCTTATCACCATTATGTGGGCCGCCCTTAACCTTGTGACATAAGGGAGTTACTGTGTCCAGCCCTGTGTGTGTACTGTAGCTGTCAGATAACAGAACCTAAGGTCAGCAGAATTTTCTAAGGCAGGAAAAACCTCTTACGAATGCTATTTCAATTCTTGCATGCCTTGTAGGAATTACACAAGGGTGAGTTACATCCAGGAGCGATACTCTGCAGAATCAAACATTCACAGAAACAAATAAGCTTACATACAAGCAAACACTCAAAATGGCGGTTAGGCTAAAATGGAGGTGATGATAGCCACACACATTATCTCAATCTTCACATTACAATGCCACGTGACCGCTCCTCCGCTTCCCCGAGCGGCAAATTTCAAACTTGCCTGTCTCTAGGAAGTTTCTCAGCCTCCGCACGCATCAGCACGCATGCGGAGGGAGAAACTATAGCCGCGCTGATAACAGATGCAGGGGCTTTGTGCATCTGTTCAGCGCGGCTCAGCGACGCTGAGTTCACTATGTCCTGGGCCTTAAAGGTGAGGGTCATCATTGTGCTGATCGCAAAGCAATCTCCCCTTAGAAAATTAGCATTTCTAGGATTAGACATCTGGTACGTCATGAGGTTTTTAGTGGGCTGGCTCATCATATGCAGGGAAAGTCTTGGGGTCCTCAGAGTACAATCAAAATGCCTGTCTGGTACAGTGGTAATATCTCAATATATTTCCTTGAGGGTAATAAATGCATTAAACATTTGTTATATTTAATAGGCCCGGGCCATGGCGCCTTCGCCCGTGCGGAGGCTATGATGTCACCCAAGTGAAGCTGGTGCTTTCCCTGTCCATGGTGGACGGGCCGTGGGGGTCGTACGTAGGCGCGTCACGGAGCTGGTTCGCCCTCATTGGGCGAACCGCTCATGTGACCTGCGTGTCGTGCCAAGAAATCGGTTTCAACTGATTTTCTTGCACAAAGCGCCCCCCCTCCTGCCTCTGCCGGTGTGCGTCCGTGCAGTCTAGGGGCGCGATTAATGCCTTAAGGCAATCTGATCGCCCTCTGCGCGGTCTCCCACACCATGGACTCGGCCTTACACTGTTATTTATGTTGTGGAGCATATATGCAGCCCTTTACCTTACTTACAAAATATATCAATCATTTTTGCTACTATAGCATAATGTGCAATAAAGGTATCATTTTCTTCACTAATGTAGGATTTTCCTCTGATTCAGTGTACAGCCACAGAAATTTGTATGGATTATGAATCTCCCTTTCCTAGAGTAATGGTAAAGACACAAAATGACACTTCCAGCTAATCCAGATGCAATCGCACACAAGCCTGAAAATTACCATATTTAATTATTAAGCAAAGATGCATAGAATGAACACACGCAGGTATTCCAATCCCATTGGTGGGGAGGAGGGGGGAACCACCATGAACCAGACACACACAGACTGTTCAGAGGGAGAGGTGCTACAAAGTGACTCCTAATGCTCATTTGAGTGTCCATACAGTACCTAGGAATGATAATGATATTTCAGTTTGCATGCCTCAAAGAACTTGTTACGATTTGGATGGGTAATTGTATTCGGCCTTTTCTATCCCTATTTTCTCATAAGGATTAATAAGGTTTTTGCTGGATGAAAGCCAAGTACAGAACAAGTAGTTATTTTGCTTGTTCTTTATATTTCATATTTCCCTTATCTTGACTTTGCTGTAATTTTCGTTTTTGTTAATTTTTAGAAATTGAAAAAAACAGTACAACCTGAAAGCAAAGAAGATTCTTTAAAGAAAGCCCTTACTTCTGGAGATGTGAATTTAGTTGAGGAACTTTTACTTTCAGGTTAGATTTGCGTGTTCTATGTAATGTATTTTTTATCTCTTTAGCTGGACTGCAGAATTTCAACACATGATATGTGTATGATATCCCCTGGGATGGAAACCATTCTGTGTGAACCCAGGTTCAGGTGATCTGTGTAAAAGGGCCATGCATGCACTACTACTGGCGCAGGGAACCGTGTGTGTGGTCTATTGTAGAGATGTGTAACACCGCCATTTGCTTCACCTCTGTTTTGATCAACTTTCCAAAAAGTTTAAAAGGCCACAGAAATGTAAATTACACTTTTGGAGCCAAAAGTTCTAGTGTGTGGGTAAGCACCCAGGAGACCGTGTGCATATGAACTCTACTTGTGCTCACAATTCTAGTATATCGCGGGAAAATAACACAAGTATTCCTCTTCCTTTTTTTAAACCTCTAAATTATAAATGTTTTTTCAATTATATAGATTTATTTAATAATTTTGCAAAGCAAAACAAATAAATATTAGCGAATGGAACAGTGGTTTAATCTTGACAAAAATCATTACATTATGGTCAGTACAAAATGGTAATTTTTTTTTTAATACTAAAACATTCAGGCGCATTTCAGTAGATTCATCTTTTTGTTTTTGTGTGTCGTGACATTTTAATACCAGATTTGGTAGCTGCATGGTTTGTAAACTGAACACAAAACAAAAGATTTACTACAGTAATTAACATACCAGTACCTTTCCAAAGAGCATGCAAATTGTAGTTAACAGGCTTAGCATGGACTTTTATCTTGGGAAAACTATAAACTGAGGCCTGGAACCTAGGTTCTGATGAAGCATTAACATACACACAGCTTATGTATTACAAAACTAACACACAGAAGCACAAGACTGTCTTATCAGCCTTATAACTTCACTAGAACTGTTGAAAACATGTTCTGAAGTGGCTTATTTGTTTAATGGCCTGCTAACTTTTCTATATAATTGCATAAAAAACAGAGTAACTTTGCTAAGCTAATTCTGGAAATAATAAAAGCATATACTGTACAGTGTGCTCAATCTACAAGGGCCTGGCTGAAGAAAGGTCCAATGTCCAGCGCTCCCTTGGAGGGGGGAAATACCTTAAACATAGAATAGAAAATAATAGACCAGCACAGCTTGTATAAGGAAAACTGTATTGCAAAGATAAAAAAGATATCACTCACATGTGAGAAAACGCTGGTATGGGGTCACTCGAGCACAGCAACCGTAGAGAATGCCTTCAGTTGGTCCCAGCTCAAATACACGCGATGATTACTCTGGTATCAGCGTCCAGCACTGGGTCCCGGGAGTGACGTCACACACTCTCGCGAGTGTTTGCCTCCGATATCACATCTCGCGCTTCAAGTAGTGGAAGCTAATGCTCTTTCTCCTCTGTATTGGTTTGGCGTCCGCCAAACTTGGAAAACAGTAGTATGCTATCTAGCTCTAAGCTACCACTAATGTGTCTCTCTCAATAGCCCTACGAGTTTCGCACACTTCTTCGTCAGGGGTAGCAGTGTGTGAAACGCGTAGGGCTATTGTAATACAGTTTTTCTTACACAAGCTTTGCTTGACTATTCTTTTGGTTTCTATATAAAAACATGTATTCCTTTTCTATTCCAGTGTTTTCAGCTCGCTTATTTACTTACTATAGCCCAAATCAACCTCTGCAACGTCCCTTACCTCATTTTCAGAGACATGTTAATGTCTGTGCATGAAAAGGTGATGCCAAAGGAGATTGGAGAAGTAACAGGAGCATCGGAATTCTGAGATGTTTTAACCGAGCTGTAATGAAAATAATCTATGATTGCCAAATAATGGAAAAAGTAATAATAATTAAGAAAGGCTAAATTCCCTATTGGTGGTAAAACATAGTATGAATCGTACATTGACAAAAAGTCTGCCATCTCTGGACCAAAACGTTGGTTAATAAAACTTGAAAGGTGCAGCTCATTCTATATTATGACTAGATCAGGAAGACTTAAGTTTATTTTGTGTGTTTTTTTATTGTAAAGCAAATGTTCACAACTGCATTAATGAGTGCTTTTGTTTATGGCAGGAGTGAACGTAGAGTGTTGTTTTCAGTTTGGATGGACTCCTCTAATGTATGCTGCCAGTGTTGCCAATTTGGAGATGGTGCGTGTTCTTCTGGACAAAGGAGCAAATGCGAGCTTTGAAAAAGGTAAAAATGCTTGTTTAATGCACCATTTTAATTTCAATAACATATATTGTGATGTACTGCAAAAGTCTTGTTTTCTAGCATTACACTTGAGCATTGCTAACTATTATTAGACTTACAAAAACAGGCACTAGGACTAAAGTTGCATTACTGGTATCCATATAGTATGTGTAATCATAAGTTACTTATGAACACTTTTGAAAGGCCTCAATGCTTTCTGTAAAAATGTGGATTTTAAATTAACTGGAGATAGTTAATTGGGAGATGGTTAAAGCAAAGGGCGGGCAAATTCCAAAGATAGAGAAAGCAAGTGAAAATGGTTCCATGTGTGAAAATGAGAAAGAACAGTGCTTTACAAAATGGGGTTGTAATGACATGGAGGAGAAATATGGTCTATGAATCCTAACTTTATAACTTTATTCTAAAACGAAACCTTCACTTTCACATGTCGTGCTCTGCCGCTAACTATAAAATCCTAGTGGCTGACTGCTTCTGTCCTTTCTCTGCCCATGCCAATATTTCATCAGAGCACGACATTGCAGCTTACTATTGGATGGTCTTGTCAGCCATAATGTAATTTGATTTTACTGGCACATAAAAAGGCAAATACCGTGGTTTCCAGAGCTAGGTGGTTCGGCCTCGGATTCTGAAAAATAAATGTAATAAATGAGGGGATTTGCTGCTTTTTAGCTCTCCATATACTCAAGTGTGTTCTCTATACACCAAGATAAGACGACTCTTAGAACGGTCCTGCAATTCCGACCAAAGGTTGTCTCCATTTCATATCAATCAAGTTGATACTGTCTTCTTTATGTCAAAAACCTGCGTATCCTCTGGAGATTGTCTAACAACCTGGAGGGGTTCAACCTAGAAGCATTAACTGGACAGAAACAGTACCTTTTAAGAAGACCAAGCGTCCGTTTGCCCAATAGGCAGGATATCGGAAAGGGGCTCCAGCATCAGTTTTTCCATTTCCAGATTGATTACGGAATGTATCTGCTAAGTTTACAAATTGAGCTACTTAACATCTCCTTTTGACATAAAGATGTCTTGACCAGAGCTGTGGCCACTGCCTGAGTGGTAAAGACTCGAACCTCTCCCAAAGAAATATGTTGAGCAGCCGCATGGTCATATCCTTTTTATATCTTTATCAAATACAACAAACTGGATATCCTACTTGCGGCTGAAGCATGGGAGACAGGTGCTTCATGTAGTGGTCAAGACAGATTTGAGTACAAATATTGCCCGCCCTTTACTGTAATGAGCATGTTGTACGGTTAATTTGTTTCCTTAACCCTTTCGCCACCAGTGACCAGCCCATACATTGTGCTGCAATTTGTGACTTTTGCTGACTGCGCAGTCACTGATTTTTTCCCCTTTTTGTCACCTCGAAGATGGTAGCAGTAGCTTCTGCTGGGGAAGTGCTGCTCCAACCACCCCGATCCCTGACCCTGTACACAATAGCCCTAACGCTTTCACGGCAGCAGGCCACTTCAACCTCTTCCCTGTGTTAGAGAGACCGGTAGAACTAGATGTCTTCATGTGGGCACTGCACTGAAGGCATATGGCTTCAGTATCGATGCGTTTCAGAGCGAACATTGTGCTGCCTTCACACGGTTTCTGTGAAGGCGTAGGTTATGGCGTCACCGTGTGATAGTAGAAGGCACTCTCTGGGCTGTGCATATATGGGAGGAGTGCAACACTGAGTAGGGGAATCCTGATGACATTGATGCAGTCTTGCTGTGCATTTTCTCGCAGGTGCTGATTGTCCAGGTGATTGCCTTTTTGTATTCCTCTTGCTTGTTGGCTTCATTTTGTTTCCCTGCCCCACAGCCTTTTGTTTAAATGAGATTTTTGTTTTCTCTCAGTTTCAGTGCTTATGCTGGTTGTGAGTGGTGACATACATGTTTATTGCTTATTATTACTTCTCTCCTCCTTTCTCTTCTTTTGGCAATAAAACATATTCTTTGTTTGAGGATTCTGTTCCCAGACCCAAGAAATGCTCAGCTAAGCATAAGAACCTAACCTGCTTGAATTGTATTGAAAAACTGTCATGTCGTTCATTTGGTAAGAGATGTCAAATCTGCTTATAGGTGGTAGCTGTACATGAAGCCCCTTCCTAGATTGTTGACTTTTGTGTTTGAACGTTTGCTCCATTTTGAAAGATCTATGGTCATTTTTGTTGGATGCGCCTCTGGGTATAACCAGGCTTTTTAGCAGGATCAGCGCTGTCCATAGCTGCCAGAAGCCGCTTTACGGATAAAGCCATGGGCTGCAGATATTTCTTTAACAAACAGGCTTATCTATCCTTTTCTCTGGAGGTCTATTGTTCAGTCCTCAACTACAAGAAATCATTGCCAGATTTACTGGAGGGAAGATTACTTTTCTTCCACAAGACAGAAGCGGAAATATCAGACAAGATTTGTATCAACTAGGCATAGCTTTCATGACCGCTGCCGGTCTAGGAGTTCTGGTTTTCTGTCCACCAGACTGCGCCCAATCTCCAGACGGCAAGTTATCTAAGAAAGATCTAGACTAGGTCATACCAGCCAAAGCATTCATCACTCTGAAAGCAGATGGGCCCCCCGACATAGAATTGGGGGTTGGGTGGAGAATGCTAGACTTCAAGGAGCGATGTTCTCGTACAATTACACACGTGGGTGCTGCAAATACGACAAGGTTATGTCTGAAATTAACAGAATATCCCTCCAAAAGAAAATTAAGGTCATCAGGTATAACAAGGAATCTCTATAAATTATATACACCTGTGAAAGAATACGTTGTATCATAGTTACAGAATAAGATCCTGATGGCAGTCCCACCAACTCAGGGTGGCTGTGGTTATTATACGTCTGTTCATTGTTCCTAAAAAATAAAAAAAGGGGGGGGGACTTCCTCGCATCTATACAATTAAAGGACATGTATCTTCATGTGCCCATCAGAATTTAGTCAGATTCTGTGTACTTGGTTAACATTGCCAATTTTGGGCCCTATCATTTTGACTTTTCAATGGCACTTGTTTTTACAAAGATCCTGCCAGCTATTGCTGCACACTTAAGGAAACAAACCATACCTAGATGACTGACTGGTGAGATCAAGATCCAACGTGGAAGCAGAGCAACGTGACTTAGGCTGCGCTTATAGCGTCGGCTACGGATGACGTCACCCGTCTCCGTAGCCATTGAGAAAGTTGTAATCCATTTTGGAGACGTCTCTGACTACAAGGGGTTTGACGCCCGGCAAGGGGGAAGGCAGAGGGGCGGAGATCAGAGCAAGGGGGGTAGGCTGAAATAGAGAGGAGTTTTAGTTTGTTTGTATGCTGAATTTACTTTACTTTTACTTTAAATTACAGGAGAATTTACTATTTTAAAGTTAATATAGTGTTTCACTTGACACACACACACACACACACACACACACACACACACACACACACACACACACACACACACATCCCCCCTCTCCCTGTACACACACATCCCCCCTCTCCCTGCACACACACATCCCCCCTCTCCTTGCATCAGAAGCTATCTGATTGGTTTATAGCCTATCACATGGTGAAACTGTCGCGTTAAAAATCAAATTCTACTGACTACAGAGATTTTTAGTCGCGCCATCGTGCCTACTATAAGCGTATGCGGTGGTTCAGTGCATTTATTTTGACGCCGTGTCATCGTCGCCGGCACTATAAGCACAGCCTTAGTCTTGACTCTAACATAGCGGTGTGCAAACTGGGGGGTGCGAGATTAAATGCGGGGGGCGCTGGATTTACAGAGGCCCTGCCCGCTTCCCGAAGTCACTTAAATTAAATGCATGGGAAGCAGCGAAGGCCTCTGTAAACCTTAACGTGGTTCAGCCGGCATCTGGAGACGCGTCGCCATGGCGTCTTTTAACGCTGCGGGGTCATGTGACGTCACGTTGCTATAGCAACATGACGCCCAGACGCCGGGAACCAAGGTAAGGTGGAGGGAGGGGAGGCGCGCGGAGAGCAGGACAGCCGGTAGGGGGGTGCAGGGGAAAAAGACTGTGTCATTCAGACATTGTGGTTTGTCGATTCTAAGGCACAAGGATGGGAACAAGTAATTACAGTACTTTGATATGAAACATGAGCGATCATGTTACGAAATTAACAATGGAGGTGATTTGTTTGCGTACATTAACATTGTCAAATCCAGTTGTTTGAAGTTTTACAAGTCGGGTGGTTTTATGATTTTATATTGCTCTATTTGTGAAGCGTTGTGTATTATGGTTCATAGCAGGCCTGCACAACATACGGCCCGCGGGCCGCATACGGCCCGCGGGCCGCATACGGCCCGCGGGCCGCATGCGGCCCGCCCGGCCTCTCTGTGCGGCCCGTGATGAGATTTAAATTTTTTTTTTAAAAATGGCGGCGATTCCCCGCGGTCCCGGGGGTGATGTGATGTGATGTGCATTGAGGTGAGGTGCAGGGGGTGAGGTGCAGGGGGGGGGGGTGATTGGAGGTGCAGGGGGGGGGGGTGATTGGAGGTGCAGGGGGTGGGTGATTGGAGGTGCAGGGGGTGGGTGATTGGAGGTGCAGGGGGTGGGTGATTGGAGGTGCAGGGGGTGGGTGATTGGAGGTGCAGGGGGTGGGTGATTGGAGGTGCAGGGGGTGGGTGATTGGAGGTGCGGGGGGTGGGTGATTGGAGGTGCGGGGGGGGGGGGGTGATTGGAGGTGCGGGGGGGGGGGTGATTGGAGGTGCGGGGGGGGGTGATTGGAGGTGCGGGGGGGGGGTGATTGGAGGTGCGGGGGAGGGTGGTTGGAGGTGCAGGGGGGGAGAGTGGTGTGAGGTGCAGGGGGGGAGAGTGGTGTGAGGTGCAGGGGGGGAGAGTGGTGTGAGGTGCAGGGGGGGAGAGTGGTGTGAGGTGCAGGGGGGGAGAGTGGTGTGAGGTGCAGGGGGGGAGAGTGGTGTGAGGTGCAGCGGGGGAGAGTGGTGTGAGGTGCAGGGGGGGGAGAGTGGTGTGAGGTGCAGGGGGGGGAGAGTGGTGTGAGGTGCAGGGGGGGGAGAGTGGTGTGAGGTGCAGGGGGGGGAGAGTGGTGTGAGGTGCAGGGGGGGGAGAGTGGTGTGAGGTGCAGGGGGGGAGAGTGATGTGAGGTGCAGGGGGGAGAAGGATGTGAGGTGCAGGGGGGAGAAGGATGTGAGGTGCAGGGGGGGTGGGATGTGTGTGGTGTGCAGGGGGGGTGGGATGTGTGTGGTGTGCAGGGGGGTATTATGTGTTTGATGTGGAGAGGGAGTATTATGTGTGTGGGTGAGGGGGAGAGATGGGGGTATGAGAGATAGATGGGGAGTATCGCAAAGGTTGATAGTGAGGGGTTCTGGGGGAGATATGAGGATGATGATGAGAGGTGCTGGAGGAGAGATGATGATGATGATTTTACCCATGCGGCCCAAATTTTTTTTCCTTGGAGCAGTTCGGCCCTTCTCGCTTTGAGTTGTGCAGGCCTGGTTTATAGTATTATAGAATACGGTGGTTTAAAATATTAAATAACCCTTTTCAAACACATTGGCTTTTTAAACAGAATATGTTGGTTCTAAATGTGCTGCGGGAGATTTAAGAATCATGGAGCACCTTGAGCACCTATTACTATATCTATTGAAAAATAAAAAACTTGGAATGCTTCTTTAAAGCAGCAGTTCTGCTTGTAGAGAAATGACATTAACCTATTGGAAATGCAGTACAGATAAAATGTCCCAAGCAAAGAGCTTCAAAACAGTCGTTCATATTGTTTTGCATGTTTATGATTTCTGGTGACCTGCAGTATGAACTTGTGTTGCCCTGGATTAATACAGCTACTAGACAATACAAAAATGAATTTAATCTGGTAACTGTTTGCCCCTTTTCCCATCTTCTAACATGTGATGACACAGATATAGAAGAGTATCTCAACATCCTGTGCTATGTGTTTTATTTTTTTAAGTTTAAACGTGACTACTTCTTCCTTGAGGTAATTGAACTCAGATGAGATTTTTAGTTAAGTGTTAGACTACGTTGTTCAAACTAAAATAAGTGGGCAGATGTTGACAGTTGTATTTAACAACAGATGGTTTAAAGCGGAATTGTTTTTTTTTAAATTTTTTTTTTTTATTGTCCTTTTAATCATGTTACATTTTTGCAATCTGTTTTAGGATTACCAAATAAATTTTAAGCATGAATTTTATGTCTCTAAAAATTCCAGGAACAAATGATTTCTATTTTTGTGCTATTATCCTATTGCATTTTGCAAGCTGGAATTGGTAGTAATTTATTTAATTATTACGAACGTGTTATGATTTATATTAATGGTATACAGTATGATGGGTAACACTTGGCGAAGTCAGACAATTCTTGTTTTGCAGTATTTGTTTCAATTTCTAAACTTAAGTATCAATAGAAAGTACTTGGGTTATTGTCAAATGTTTACTTGCTTATTTCATGTTGGAGACTAAGAAAAAAATCAATTTTAGATTCATAATGAAACAAATTACAAGCAATTCTCAAGAAGGTATAAATATGTATTGTAATTTGTCGTGTGAGCATGAACCTTTTTACATTGATACCATTTTATCCAGGCAATGAAATTGTCCCTAAGCTTCAGTAAAGCAATGGAAAGCATGTACATAACGGGCTCTCATACAGACATTACAAATAATTACCTTCATTAGAACATTGAGGTTAATTGGCTGCCTTTCTGTTTTGGAGTAGATGAAGGCACTTTTCCTGATCACCCTGGCAGTGGGCACCTTTGGGTTAATCCCTTCTCACCCTAGGTAGGACAGGAAATAGACTTTTGCAGGTAGGCCATATAAGGCCCCTCCCTCTACCTGCACCTTAGTCTTTTTCCTGTCCTCACAGCTAGGAGTAGGATTTTTTATTTTCTAAAGGGACTCACCTACTTCACCTTGTGCCGATATCCAGGGACCTCAGCCTCTCTGCCCTGAAGCTCCGGTCGACGCGCCCATGCGGTGGCAAGACGGAGACCCATAAGAGCCCCAGGAACCCAGTACATTTGTGGGGTGGGGAGCAGCTGCAGCCGCGGAGGCTTACATGCAAAGGAAGCCCCATTACCAGACAAAGGGAGGGGGAGCATAGCAGCTGCAGCTGAGAGCCATGTGAAGGCTCAGACTCGCCGCACTAGCATCTGGTACGCTGCGGTAAAGAAACCCCCAGGAGCCCGGTACAGCGGGGGGGAAGCAGCCACAGCTGCGAGCCGTAAAAAGGCTCAGATTGACCACACTAGCGTCTGGAACGCTGCGGTAGAGGGAACAGTGCACGCGACCGCACGTAGCGCGCGTGTCACATTCCGGCCGGCGGATGCGTGCACAGACACGCAAGCTGTGCACGAGCACTGGAAGTGACGGACACACTGTGTGTGTGAAAGAAAGCTGCAGCATGGAACGCTCAGCAGTGAGAAGCCAAGTGCTGGATATGGAGACTTCTAAAAAGTTCAGGTCCCAAGACTAGGTGAGTCCTTAGTTTTAGTACTACATGGGAAAGAGAGAGGATCTATATACTTTAGGGTGTATATTTAGTATTTATTTTGTTTTATTAATATAGCCAAGGGGAATCCTGCAGCATAAGAAAGAAGCTGTGTGAAGATTGTCTTAAGGCAGCAGCTGGGGATTCTAAGGAGCAGACGAGCACCTTCCTTGTACTAATTAAGGAGCCAGTTAAGCAGACTCTGGATGCTGCTGTTCAACAGACAGTTAACCCTACGCAGGAAAGGTCAAGATCCTAAACCAGTTTGGATAAGGGAAAAGGCTTTTCATCTGACGAATCTGACGAAACCTAATATATGTTTTTATGTACTATTTTATGTGTAATAAGTGTATTTTATGATATTAATGATATGCCATATTAAATGCTATTGTGAGTAGTTACCTGTTGTTCTCAGCGTTTGTTAAGTGTTGTTTGTTTATGTATGTGTATGTTTTACAGTATTATGCTATGATTTGATTTCTTTGTATATTTACATGTTTACCCTTACCACGTGGAGCATCCAATCGGACGGGCGATTTCCGTGGCTCTGGTTGTATATATTATAAAATATATATTATAAAATATATCTATTAGAATTGCTTTGATCATTACAGTGTTGAGCGCCACTGATATAACTTCTTTTCCACTTCTATAGCCTGACTAGGGGTCAGGGTTATATCACCGGCTGCCAGCTCACTGTGGGATATAGCGCTACCTATTTGTTTTTTCTAAAGTGGGCAACAGACTACATAGCAGAGGCCTCGTTGGATGCGGTAAAATTAGCAGCTAAATCTATGGCGCTAGCGGTATCAGCAAGAAGGGCTTTATGGCTCAGACAGTGGATGGCTGACACAGCATCAAAGAACAGCTTATGTGGATTACCATTTGAAGGTGAGTTCCTCTTCGGCAACAAACTGGATGCCATAATAACAAAAGCATCAGAAGGTAAGAGCACTTTTTTTTACCTCAGGAAAACGGGACCAGAAGATTTGGTTTCCAACTGGTTAATAGAAACCAGTATAAGGAAGCAAAGGCATATAGACCTGGCAGGTCGTTTCCAAGACAAACAACATGGAGGGGCGGCCAGAACCGGCTTTTTGTGGCGCCAGAGGAAGAGGATCATTTGCAAAGAACAAGTTCACATGAAGGTCAAAGGGCCCAGCAGTTGCCAGTAGGAGGGCGACTGAAGCAGTTTTCTGCAACATGGGCCCAAACAATACAGGACAATTTGGTATTAGAAACCATTCGTCAGGGGTGCAGTATAGAATTCAAAGAGATGCCAAGAAGAAATATGGGCCTAATAACATGGATACAGTCCAAGGAAAAAAGAAGGCAAATGAATTCGGCTTTAAAGAAGTTATTACAAGCGGAAGTAATAAAGAAGGTACTCAGGAAGACAGAGGAAGTGAAATTTATTCCAGAATATTTCTAGTAAAGAAACCTACAGGGGATTACAGAGCAATCCTAGACCTAATAAGGTAAATTCATTCTTGAAAATAAGAAAATTCAAGATGGTATCTCTGAACCTGATTATTCAAGAAGTACAACCAGGAGACTGGATGGTGGCAATAGACTTAAAAGACGCTTATCTACATGTGCTCATAGCAAAGGGACACCAAAGATGTCTAAGGTTTGCAGTAAATCAAGATCATTATCAGTACACAGCACTGCCATTTGGTCTGGCGACTTCCCCAAGGACGTTTACAAAGGTTCTAGCCCCTCTAGTGGCAGAAATGAGAGAAAGAGGGGTAGAAATATACCCATACCTGGATGACATCCTGGTAAAATCAAAAAGTCTGGAGAAACTACAACAAGATCAGAAGATGGTCATAACCTTCCTGGAACAGCACGGTTGGTTAATAAACAGAGACAAGAGTCCTCTCATGCCCACTCAACTGTTAAGATTTCTGGGGGTAGAATTCGATACGGTAAAAAAAGAAATGAGACTGCCAGACGCAAAGAGGCAAGACATAGCCATGCAAACAAAGAAGCTCAGGAAAGCTGCCAGAACTTCAGCAGAAAAATGCATGAGGCTTCTAGGAAAATTCGCTTCAACAGTAAGCGTCACAAAATGGGCAGCACTACATATGAGACCATTACAAAACCATTTTGCAACAATGGAACGGGAATCACAAAAACACAAGACAAAGAATCTTGTTACACCCACACACAAAACAGGAATTAAAGTGGTGGGAAGATACCCGAAACATGGGAAAAGGACAAACACTACACCCAGTACAGTAAGAATTACAACAGATGTGAGCAACGCTGGTTGGGGTGCCCAAATGGGAGACACATTGGTGCAAGGAACCTGGACAAACCAGGAAAAGCATCTTCCATCAAATCTGCTGGAACTAAAAGCAGTACAAAGGGCCCTAGAAGTTTGCCAAGACCAAATACAGGGTGGCTATATAAAGATAGAATCAGACAACAGGTCAGTTGTCAAGTATATAGCCAAACAAGGAGGAACCAGGAGCAGAAAGCTGATGAACCTCACAGCAGAAAATGTCACAGCAGACTTTCTAAGTCGCAACATTATACACCCAGGAGAGTGGGCATTAGACCCACAGGTGTTTCAAGAACTGGTAGAGCAATGGGGTCAGCCAGACATAGATCTCATGGCGACACATCAGACCCGCAAGGTAAGGAACTACTGTAAAGACACAAAAATCACCAGGCGCTCCTGCGAGTGTTTCAGATAAAAGGAGATAATGCAGTATAGTAAATGCAAAATATAGAATGAAATGATACACAACCAGTTCCAGTTTGCAGCTCGACCTTCAGTGGATCTTCCTTATAGATCCTTATATAGTGGCAATGTCCAGAAGTCAGGGAGCGCAGACACCAGGATGAACATATGAGGAGAAAAAACAATAACACAAATGATAGAATATTTTTTTACCCTACAGGATTGCACTATCTGGGAATGGGGACATGCACAGTGGATAGAAACAAAATATAGACAGATAGCCACTGCTATAGTCCTATGGGGTAAGAGGCTGGAATATGATCAGGTATACACATGACACAGTGGTTGAAATCAAGAATGGCTACACAAATGTAGAAAATGATAAAAAAAAAAAAAGGGTTTAGTAAAATGATATCAGGAGGCACACGGATGCAGTGGGAACTTACAATCAAGCCCCAGAAATCAGGCAATGGAAATAGAGCTTAGTCTGTGTCCGTTGTGGGAGAGATAACCTGTATGCGTAGTAACTGCTGCAGGGGAGTCAGGCTGCGCCGGCGCTTCCTCCACTGTCAGCCTCCGCAGGACTTCCGGGTTAGATTCTCTCCACCAGTATTCCACACTGCGGGCAAAGCAAGCTGCTATAAAACAGGAACTAGAGACTCAATGCAAGTAGACTTCTGCGTTTCGCTAACAGCTTCCTCAGGAGTCTGTGGTGCCTGTTAGTGGCCTGCTTGATATACAGAGGCACAGCCAATCGGGAGTCAAGTGTGACGTCATCCTTTCAATCATCTGCCTGCATCATTTCCACCAATAGTGGTATGGATTGCTCGATTCTGCACCTACCATCCTTCAGAGGGGTGGGACTAATGTCCGTGGGCAGCATAAACACTAACAACAATTTTAATGGGTGAAAAAACAGATATGTGTTCCCTTAAACTCTGGGGAACAGGCAGCAATAAAAAGCATTAAAAACCTTCAAAGAACTGGCAGGATTCAAAGACATTTAAAGGGTTAATTCCAACAGCATAGGCTTAAGTGCCAACTTGAAGGGGAAGTTTAGAACCTATCATGCTCCAAAGGTCAGAGCTTACATACGTCATAATTATGCATACATAATAATAATTTTAATAAAACACATAATACAAGATCACTCAAAAGAGAGTAATAAGGAACACACTGCATGAAAAAATGGTCATTAAAAGGCTAGAGGAGTTAAAGGCCAGCAACAGTTAAAAGTTAAACTAGGGGGGAAAAAAAGGGGGTTGGCAGTATGGACAAGGGGCGTGGTGACATAATATCATATATAACTATATATAGTGGACATAATTCAACAAATGAAATACAGGCATACCCCGGTTTAAGTACACTCACTTTAAGTACACTCACGAGTAAGTACATCTCGCTCAATAGGCAAACGACAGCTCACGCATGCGCCAGTCAGCACGACCTGAACAGAAATACCTGCTCCCTACCTGTACCGAAGCTGTGCGCAAGTGGGGAGACTATAGAGCCTTTTACACATGCGTTATTTACATCAGTTATGCTCGTATATGATGATTGCAGTACAGTACATGCATCGATAAGTGGGGAAAAGGTCATGCGTCACTTTAAGTACATTTTCACTTTACATACATGCTCCGGTCCCATTGCGTACGTTAATGTGGGGTATGTCTGTAGCCAGAAAATGACATTATATAAAAACATTTCATAAAAAACATGTTCCTATAAAAAAGCAGCAATATCAATATCGATGTTGAGACCATCAGGTTCTAAAGTTTTTAATTTGAAGATCCAATAGCTCTCACGCTGAATTAATCTCTTATCCCTATCCCCTCCTCTCCAATGGGGGTCCACACATTCGATAGCTCTATATGTGAGACCTGCAGGATTACCATTGTGTGCTTGCAAGAAATGTTTGGGCACGCTATTTGTTAGTAACTTCCTTTTAATATTTCCTACATGTTCTAGGATGCGTGTCCTAAGTGGTCTTATTGTCTTACCTACATATTGGAGGCCACAAGGGCACTCCAATAAGTATACAACGAAATTGGTCCTACAATTAGCAAATTGTTTCATTCTGAAGACCTCGCCAGTTATGTTGGATTTGAAATCTAATTTGCTCCTTGAAGCAAACGAGCAAGCCTTACAATTAATACATTTAAAAAATCCTTTTGGTTTTGTTAACCACCCCTCTTGTTTTTCTGTTTTAAAGGCGCTTGGTGCTAGTTGTTTTTTTAAATTGGGAGCTCTTTTGAAAATTATCCTAGGTCTCTCTTCTAATGTACTGCCTAACACTGGGTCATCTTTTAGAATATGCCAATATTTGTTGATGATTCCTTTAATTTCTGCAACCATCCTATTATAAGGTGTAATAAAAGCTGTTTGGAAACTTGTCTCATTCTGTTGTCTTAATTTTGGTTGCAGAAGAGAGGCACGTTCAATTTCATTGGTTTTTCGCATTGCTTCCTTTACAGTTGATGTATTGTGCTTTCTATCTAAAAACCTTTTTTGTATGATACTCGATTGACTCTGAAAATCTGCTTCCTTGCTGCAGTTACGCTTAATGCGTTTCAACTGTCCAAAAGGTATATTTCGTAACCAGCCTGGATGGTGACAGCTGGATTGTAGGACATAATTGTTGGAATCAACAGGTTTAAAAAAAGTTTTGGTATTCAGTTGGTCATTCTCAATAAAAATCAATAGATCTAAGAACTCGACTTGGACTGGGCTGTACTTGCTAGTAAAGCGAAGATTAAAGGGATTTACATCTAAGTATTTTAAAAAGCAATTCAAGGATGTCTCATCCCCTCGCCAAATGAAAAAAATGTCACCGATATATCTATGCCAGAGGACCAGGTTCGCGCCAAATGGGTTCTGGGACCAAATGTAATCTAGTTCCAAGACACCCATAAACAAGTTTGCGTAGCTTGGGTCGAACCTGGTCCCCATGGTAGACCCACATTTTTGAACATAGAACTCATCTTTAAAAGCGAAATAGTTGTGTTCTCGAATAAAAATTATACTGTCCACTATAAAATCAACTTGGTCTGGCAATAATTCTTGGTCCCCCATTAGAGTTCTCCGTATGGCACCTACACCTTGATTATGATTTATTGAAGTATATAGTGATGTGACATCTGTAGTCACTAAAAAACAACCTTTTTCCCATTTTGTTTTATTAAGGATTTCTAAGACCTGCATGGTGTCTCTTAAATAAGATCGGATCTTCGTGACGTATTTTATTAAAAAGACATCAATATATTCTGACAGGTTCTTTGTTATAGACCCAATCCCGGAAATTATAGGTCTCCCGGGTGGTTCCTGTAAATTTTTATGAATCTTCGGGAGAAAATAAAACACCGGTATTATTGGTTTTGTAACACTCAGATATAAAAATTCCTTTTCATTCAAAATTTCTTTTTGCTTCCCCTTTAATAGATGTGCTGCTAGGGCTTCTAGAAACTTTTTTGTAGGGTCTCTTGTGAGTTGCTCATAGGTTGTTGTATCACTTAAAATCCTTGTGACCTCTTTAATGTAATAACTTTTGTCCATTATGACCACACCTCCCCCCTTGTCGGCTTGCTTTATGATGATCCTATCATCTTCCATTAGTTGTTTGAACGCTGTACGTTCTGCAGGGCTTAAATTGTTCCGAAAAGGCTTATCTTTCAATTTACCAAAACTTTTTAAAACTAAATGGTAGAATGTATCTGTATAAGGGCCTTTACTAAAACTGGGGTAAAATGTTGATTTCCTCTTTAGAGCAACTCACAAGAGACCCTACAAAAAAGTTTCTAGAAGCCCTAGCAGCACATCTATTAAAGGGGAAGCAAAAATAAATTTTGAATGAAAAGGAATTTTTATATCGGAGTGTTACAAAACCAATGATACCGGTGTTTTATTTTCTCCCGAAGATTCATAAAAATTTACAGGAACCACCCGGGAGACCTATAATTTCCGGGATTGGGTCTATAACAGAGAACCTGTCAGAATATATTGATGTCTTTTTAAATAAGATCGGATCTTCGTGACGTATTTTATTAAGAGACACCATGCAGGTCTTAGAAATCCTTAATAAAACAAAATGGGGAAAAGGTTGTTTTTTAGTGACTACAGATGTCACATCACTATATACTTCAATAAATCATAATCAAGGTGTAGGTGCCATACGGAGAACCCTAATGGGGGACCAAGAATTATTGCCAGACCAAGTTGATTTTATAGTGGACAGTATAATTTTTATTCGAGAACACAACTATTTCGCTTTTAAAGATGAGTTCTATGTTCAAAAATGTGTGACTGCCATGGGGACCAGGTTCGCCCCAAGCTACGCAAACTTGTTTATGGGTGTCTGGGAACTAGATTACATTTGGTCCCAGAACCCATTTGGCGCGAACCTGGTCCTCTGGCATAGATATATCGATGACATTTTTTTCATTTGGCGAGGGGATGAGACATCCTTGAATTGCTTTTTAAAATACTTAGATGTAAATCCCTTTAATCTTCGCTTTACTAGCAAGTACAACCCAGTCCAAGTCGAGTTCTTAGATCTATTGATTTTTATTGAGAATGACCAACTGAATACCAAAACTTTTTTTAAACCTGTTGATTCCAACAATTATGTCCTACAATCCAGCTGTCACCATCCAGGCTGGTTACGAAATATACCTTTTGGACAGTTGAAACGCATTAAAGGGTAACTGCAGCAAGGAAGCAGATTTTCAGAGTCAATCGAGTATCATACAAAAAAGGTTTTTAGATAGAAAGCACAATACATCAACTGTAAAGGAAGCAATGCGAAAAACCAATGAAATTGAACGTGCCTCTCTTCTGCAACCAAAATTAAGACAACAGAATGAGACAAGTTTCCAAACAGCTTTTATTACACCTTATAATGGGAAGGCTGCACAAATTAAAGGAATCATCAACAAATATTGGCATATTCTAAAAGATGACCCAGTGTTAGGCAGTACATTAGAAGAGAGACCTAGGATAATTTTCAAAAGAGCTCCCAATTTAAAAAAACAACTAGCACCAAGCGCCTTTAAAACAGAAAAACAAGAGGGGTGGTTAACAAAACCAAAAGGATTTTTTAAATGTATTAATTGTAAGGCTTGCTCGTTTGCTTCAAGGAGCAAATTAGATTTCAAATCCAACATAACTGGTGAGGTCTTCAGAATGAAACAATTTGCTAATTGTAGGACCAATTTCGTTGTATACTTATTGGAGTGCCCTTGTGGCCTCCAATATGTAGATAAGACCACTTAGGACACGCATCCTAGAACATGTAGGAAATATTAAAAGGAAGTTACTAACAAATAGCGTGCCCAAACATTTCTTGCAAGCACACAATGGTAATCCTGCAGGTCTCACATATAGAGCTATCGAATGTGTGGACCCCCATTGGAGAGGAGGGGATAGGGATAAGAGATTAATTCAGCGTGAGAGCTATTGGATCTTCAAATTAAAAACTTTAGAACCTGATGGTCTCAACATCGATATTGATATTGCTGCTTTTTTTATAGGAACATGTTTTTTATGAAATGTCTTTATATAATGTCATTTTCTGGCTATTTCATTTGTTGAATTATGTCCACTATATATAGTTATATATGATATTATGTCACCACGCCCCTTGTCCATACTGCCACCCCCCTTTTTTTCCCCCTAGGTTAACTTTTTTTCCCCTTGTTTAACTTTTAACTGTTGCTGGCCTTTAACTCCTCTAGCCTTTTAATGACCATTTTTTCATGCAGTGTGTTCCTTATTACTCTCTTTTGAGTGATCTTGTATTATGTGTTTTATTAAAATTATTATTATGTATGCATAATTAGGACGTATGTAAGCTCTGACCTTTGGAGCATGATAGGTTCTAAACTTCCCCTTCAAGTTGGCACTTAAGCCTATGCTGTTGGAATTAACCCTTTAAATGTCTTTGAATCCTGCCAGTTCTTTAAAGGTTTTTAATGCTTTTTTATTGCTGCCTGTTCCCCAGAGTTTAAGGGAACACATATCTGTTTTTTCACCCATTAAAATTGTTGTTGGTGTTTATGCTGCCCACGGACATTAGTCCCGCCCCTCTGAAGGATGATAGGTGCAGAATCGAGCAATCCATACCACTATTGGTGGAAATGATGCATGCAGATGATTGGAAGGATGACGTCACACTTGACTCCCGATTGGCTGTGCCTCTGTATATCAAGCAGGCCAGCCACTAACAGGCACCACAGACTCCTGAGGAAGCTGTTAGCGAAACGCAGAAGTCTACTTGCGTTGAGTCTCTGGTTCCTGTTTTATAGCAGCTTGCTTTGCCCGCAGTGGGACGCAGTCACGTGGTGCCGAATACTGGTGGAGAGAATCTAAACCGGAAGTCCTGCGGAGGCTGACAGTGGAGGAAGCGCCGGCGCAGCCTGACTCCCCTGCAGCAGTTACTACGCATACAGGTTATCTCTCCCACAACGGACACAGACTAAGCTCTATTTCCATTGCCTGATTTCTGGGGCTTGATTGTAAGTTCCCACTGCATCCGTGTGCCTCCTGATATCATTTTACTAAACCCTTTTTTTTTTATTATCATTTTCTACATTTGTGTAGCCATTCTTGATTTCAACCACTGTGTCATGTGTATACCTGATCATATTCCAGCCTCTTACCCCATAGGACTATAGCAGTGGCTATCTGTCTATATTTTGTTTCTATCCACTGTGCATGTCCCCATTCCCAGTTAGAATATTTTTTTACCCTACAGGATTTCACTATCATTTGTGTTATTGTTTTTTCTCCTCATACTGTATGTTCATCCTGGTGTCTGCGCTCCCTGACTTCTGGACATTGCAAGGAACTACTGTGCCAGACAGTTTTCATTCAAGCGCACAAAGTACAGATGCTCTCAGTTTCAAATGGGACTTCAAGTTGGCATACCTGTTCCCTCCAATTCCCCTAATTCCGAAAGCAATCAGGAAAATCAGGGAAGACCAAGCGGAGGTAATATTTATAGCACCATACTGGCCAAGAAGGCTTTGGTTCACACACTTGGTAAATATGGCAGTAGATACACCATGGCACATACCAGATCGCAAAGGACTGATGCGACAGGGTCCAATATGTCATCCGAACGCCAAACAATGACGGCATGGCGATTGAGTGGGAAACATTGAGACTGAAGGGTTGTTCAAACAAAACAATACAGACCCTTTTACAAGCAAGAAAAGGTTCCACATCAAAAGTATACCATAGAATCTGGCTTTGCTTTCGCGAATGGTGTGAAAAAGAAAAACAAAAATTCCTTTGACCTAGAATTGTGTCAATAGTAGAGTTCCTGCAAAAGGGATTTGAGAAAGGTCTCAGTCTTAGCTCATTGAAAGTACAGTTTTCTGCACTACCAGCCTTATTGGAAAGAAATCTGGCAATGGAAAGATTAATCATCAGGTTCTTGCAGGCAGTTATAATATTAAGACCTCAAATCAAGAACAGAGTACCGACATGGGACTTGTCTCTAGTATTGGATGTACTAACGGTAGCTCTGTTTGAACCTATACAGGAGATAGGCTTAAAATGGTTATCAAGGAAGATGGCGTTTTTGATAGCAATCAGTTCAGCAAGGAGAGTGGGAGAACTACAGGCTCTATCAGCCAAGGAACCATTCCTAGTCATACATCAAGACAAGGCAGTTCTCAGACCAGTGCATCAATTCCTGCCAAAGGTTGTATCACAGTTCCATATGAATCAAGAAATTGTGATTCCGTCATTCTGTCCAGAACCAAAGAATAACAAAGAAGAAAGACTACACAAATTAGACGTGGTAAGATGTCTAAAAGTGTACATGGAAAGGATGCGAGATATCAGAAAGTCAGACAGACTATTCATCATACCAGAGGGACCAAAGAATGGTCAAGCAGCATCAAAGACAACAATTTCCCAGTGGATAATGTCTTGTATTTAAAAAGCTTATGAAAACAAAGGACAAGATAAACCTTTGAACATTAAAGCTCATTCTACAAGGGCCATGTCTACATCATGGGCATTTAAAGCCCAGGCTACACCAGGACTTCTTGATAAAGTGCACTAGCACGAAACGCGTAGAAGGGTTGCAGCCCTCTATTTTATGGCTTCTCAATAAAGGATTTTTTGCAAGACCTGCTCTTTCCTTGATTGCTGTGCGCTGCACACTCTATTCCTTACACCAGGACAGATATGCAAAGCGGCAGTCTGGTCCTCATTCAATACATTCTTGAAATACTACAGAATAGACGTACAATCATCAGCTGACGCAAGCTTTGGTCGTAGAGTGTTACAATCTGTAGTGAAATAAAGTTTAGAGTGTATTAATAAAGGTCAAACTGATAAAGGCATTAACTGGTGGTGTTTATTTCTGATGTATCCCTCCCTAAAATTGTCACTGCTTGGGTATGTCCCAAAGGTGCCCACTGCCAGGGTGATCAGGAAAGGAGAAAATTTAAAACAACTTACCGTAATTTTCTTTTCCTGGAACCATGGCAGTGGGCACATAATTACCCTCCCTGTGTATGTCTAATGCCTATCAGTTATATTTTTCAGCTATGGAAGAATCGTAAGACTACGGTGCAGGTAGAGGGAGGGGCCTTATATGGCCTACCTGCAAAAGTCTATTTCCTGTCCTACCTAGAGTGAGAAGGGATTAACCCAAAGGTGCCCACTGCCATGGTTCCAGGAAAAGAAAATTACGGTAAGTTGTTTTAAATTTTCTTCTTTCTCCCCTACCTACATTTCCTTTTGCAAAACATAATTTTTTTTTGAAAATGGAATTACCGGTTTTTGGAGTTAGAATCCTTTTTATATCACAACGACTGCACCTGTGGTGTGAATAAAGTTTGGTGTAGTGAGCGCAATACACGTCTCTCCTGAGTGTGTGATGCGATTCACTTTTTTTTTATCTATCTATATACAGTATCTCTCAAATTTTATTGAAGTGTTTCACCATACAAGACATAACTTCGCATTCGTATGAAACACCAATGTTATACAAAAATACACACGAGAAAGAAGAAAAACTGAATCCTAAATCAGGGGGGGAGGGAGGAGTCATCCATCTTCTTTTCCTTCTCCATTTTCATCTTCTGATCCGAATCTCTCCTTCCGGGACCCGAGGCCATGTCTCCTGCGTGGCCCGCACCTCTGTTCTCTACCTTGCGTCTTGCTCTAGGCCTCTCCCGTCTATTTCCTGTCCCCTTTGAGTAAGCGGAGAACGTGTTTCGGAAACTATCACAGCAGGATTGTGGGACCATCCACTCCTGCGATGTGTCTGTGCTAGCCACATAATCCAGACTTTTAGAAATTTAGCACGATTCACTTTTTAAAATTAATTTGTGTGTTGTCTTTACATCATTGCTTGTCTGATATTTCCTATTATAAGTTTTTATTAAAAGCTTGTAATCACATTATCAATTCACTACTCTGATTTGAGTGCTGCATTAAAGGAGCGCTTTTCTTGCCTCTTCAAGTACTTGTTCATACTGCTTTAATATTACATTCAACTTGAGTTAATTTTTTTTTTATTTGTCTTTTTTCCCCCCATATATGAATGTTAGATAAATTTACTGTCCTTATGTCCGCCTGCATTGCTCATTCTTCGGAGGAAAAGATTGTGAAGTGTGTTGAACTGCTTTTGTCAAGGAATTCTGATCCAAATGTTGCGTGCAGGTAAGCCATATATTTTGAGATATCAAATAAGTTCGTTATCTATGCTATACAGTTTAGAACAATTAGTGTTGAGTGTATTATCCATGATGTACATTAGGCAAGTTGCATTCTAAATAGACCTTTTCCGTTATGGTTCTTCAGTTCCATCTACAAGGTCTGTTTTGAAAGGGAGGTGGCTTTCAGTTTTAAGTAAAAAATGGTTGCCTTTTCTGTAATAGGAGCTATAATCTTCCTTCATTGGGTTGTTTTCTATAGATCAGTGGGGTTAATGGCACAATACATGTACTTGAAAAATGATCCCACTAATAGCATACATAGAAACTGTAGATGTGTTTTTAGGTGCATAGAAATACACGAACCCTGGTATGTGGTGTGCTGTACATATGGTTATTCTGAGAAGAACCGGAAACTGAAGTAGAATTTAAAGAGTTTTTTTTTTTTTTTTTTAAGTGTGTGTGTGTATATGTATATACATATATACACACACACCACACACACACACACACACCACACACACCACACACACACACACACCACACACACACACACACACACACAAGATTTACACACACTCAAGATTTAATAGGCACAGAAATGTGTCAGGAACAGAGTTCTGTTAAGCATTTGCACAGAGATTGACATCAAGCAATATCGTCATAAGAATCTTACACAACCCAGTGTGTCAACACTTAATTTGTCATTTCCTTCCGATGTGATGCTTCCAATATGTCAGTAAGGAAAACCTTAACTTGTTTCTTGTTAATGAAAGGAAATCCCACTGCTTATTTTGTTTTCTTGTTTCACACATGGCTTGGTAAAGAAGTGAAAAAGGATTATTTCCTAGATTGGTACAGATTTGTTTATGCCTTTTAAAATGTATGATTGTTTTGAAATTTGAACTTGCATTTAACATTGGATGTTGTGCAGTGTACCGAGATGGGTCTATTTATAAGCTAATACATTTATAATTCTTTAATGTTTCCAGTCCATATAGCTCATATAGCTCAATGTGTTAGAATACACTAGAGTAGCCTGGAATACAATGTGGATGGGTTGATGCCCAGTAGTTAGACTTGACACTACTAGATCAATGCCGTTTAGTTGATAGTTTGTAAGAACTCAGTGTGTTGCAGCCCTCACAAGAAGATATTGGCTATTTGTATGTGGAACACCTCACATATTGAAAGAGTATTGAAAGCGTAAGAAATGTTTGCTTTGAACAGTGTGCAATTCAATATAACTTTTCAGAAAAAATATTACAGCTAAAGAAATCTTTTTCCTAGTAAAAATGTATGAAATGCATTTTTGCTACTTTTTAAATTGCAGGGACAGTAATAAATACCGGTATAAAGATTTTCACCATCAGGTCAGTTTACATCTTCCTCACAGCCTTCATTAACTGTATTGTAAAAGGTTCAAAGTTCAATGATTTGGGTTGTTTTTGGATTCTTTGCTCTTAGCTGTAACAATATTTTACATAATTCTATACACTGATCAGAGCAGCAATGACTCTCACAAAATGTCATTCCATGACCAAAATTTCAAGTGACTTGTCATTAAGGTGATTTTTAAGTGCGACCCAAAAAGTTGATGCAGCCATAGCTCAAATGGAGAGGACGTCAAACCTTTGTAAGATACGTTTCCTGTCATGATTCTTATGGGCAGAAAAATATAAACAATGTACTGTGAAGGGTTTTTGCTTGTAGACCAGCACTCTGACCTCTTCCGGCCCCCTTGCAAAAGTAGTTTTAGAGGGCCAAAAACAGTATTTGAACATGGTTTTTACTCTTTTTACCAAGATAACATCAGACCTCCATATATAATGTTTAGATGTGTTACCATTATCATTATCTTCAGCCCTTGTTGATCCACTTCTGGATGAAGGCCTCCCTAAGGATCTTCCACGTACTGCGGTTGCAAACCTCTCC
This sequence comes from Ascaphus truei, assembly GCF_040206685.1. Taxonomy (NCBI): domain Eukaryota; kingdom Metazoa; phylum Chordata; class Amphibia; order Anura; family Ascaphidae; genus Ascaphus; species Ascaphus truei. Next base: position 66,879,744 of record NC_134487.1, read on the forward strand.
ATGTTCTCAAAGCATTTTCTGATTTTTATCCACCCATTTTACTTTTGGTCGTCGTCTTGTTCTTTTAATCTCTTTGAATCCAGTCGAGTACCATCTTTGTCCAACGGTAATTTCTTCTTGCAATATGTCCAGCCCACTGCCATTTTAATTTCTTCAACCTTTTGTAGTGAGACTTTTTTGTTTGGGTTCAAACCAATTCATTATTTTTCCTGTCTCTAGGTAATACCCAGCAGAAATCTCTCCATACTTTGTGTTGTCTGAAGCTTCTGAATTATCTTCCTATTTATTGTCTAAGTTTCCCATCCATTCATGAGCACTGGTCGAAAACGTTCTTCTTGTGGCACAGTAGAAGATTGCCTTGAAATATAGTCTTGTTTCTTCCAAATGTCCTCCATCCCATCTTCATTCTCGTATTGATTTTCATTCAAAAGGTTCCCATCCATGCTTATTTGCTGGAAAGGTAGACCTAGCCTTCAACCTTTTCCAGTCTGTCTTTTTCAATCTTTGCCGTCTTGACATGTTTGTTAAACATTTTGGTCATGCTGAGATTGATCCAAAGGCCCACATTCTTACTAGCTTAGTTTGGCGAGATCTCCAATTTGAGAAGGAGTGGCTCAGTGAGTAAAGACACTGACTGGCACTGAGTTTGAAGCAGGGGAGTCTGGTTCGATTCCTGTTGCTCCTTGTGACCATGGGCAAGTCACTTTATCTCCCTGTGCCTCAGGCACCAAAAAATAGATTGTAAGCTCCACGGGTCAGGGACTGTGCCTGCAAAATGTCTCTGTAAAGCGCTCCGTAAAATTAGCAGCGCTATACAAGACCATGCTATTATTATTATTACTACTGGAGGTCTTCTGGACCTGTGTCAAAATAAGTAATTTACTAATTTTAGATTACTCAAATATTCACCATTGATGTTTCTTCCTTTTTCTTCCTAATTTAATGTCTTGAATAATTCTTCAACTGTTAAGTGAGAAGCTTTCGTGACCATCATAGTGGGTAAATGTAAAGTGTCAGCTCTGCAGCCCACTAATGGCTGCAACCCTGTAATTGTGTTACAACGGTCTGTGTGTTCCGCTAGGTATAGGGGGACCACATGTATGTCATGTTACAGAGTTCCCCTCAGTCATATGGGGTACATGTGAAGTGTCTGCTCTGCAGTCCACTGCTGGCTGCAAGCCTGTAAATGTGTTAGAATTGTCTGTGTGTGCCCCGCTAGGTGTAAGGGGACCACATTAATACCCGGAGTTACATTGTATCTGCCTTCCCAAGTTATGTATCGGTTATACGCATGGACACAGTGTTTCACTGCCAACCGCAGAAAGGGTAACATTTTTTTTTTTAAGTCCGCAGCCTTTTGTGTAGCGCATAAGCAGTGATGTAACTTTAGCTGGGAACATCATAGAGCGCTGAGTTTTGAGGTGGGCACTGCTGGGGTAAAACCTTTAAAAAGGTTATTACACAATTTTTATAAAGCCTTATAAAAATTGATGAATTAAAGATACCCTAGTTTAACTGTTTTAACATTATAGACATAAGGGGAATTTCCCTTCAGGCGTCCAGAACAGGAGATAACACTTAAAGTGTCAAGTACTATGCTTCAAAATGCATGGCAGGAAATCCCAGTGAGTAAGCAATGCATAATTAGACTCGGGTTTCTAAAGCCACCCTGCTGGTTCGGTTCCCTGTGTCTGATAGTTCAAAGAAACTGACACTGTAAAGTGTTGAGGGGGGGAGGGACAGAGGTAAATAGTTTTCCCTGACATATGTCCAGGTGTCAGGGGAAAGGCAGACAATATGTCACCAGGGAAGTGGTCTTGGCTAGGTGTGTTAGGCGGCTTAAGGGCGAAGTTCGCACATGCTCGCAGCATACCTTGAAGTCTCTGCCAGACGCCCTGAAGTATGGGCGAACCTTGCCAATAGGTGGGATGTTTTGTTCCCAATCCCGATTGGTTGCACAGTGTGAAGATAGGACTTGTGAGGTTTTAAAAGTCTGTGCAGCCAGTCAGGGGGTAGATTCACCCATACTGTAAAAAGATTCACCCGAGATTCCATCTAAGATCTTTCCTGTAACCAGAGTTCACATCGTAACTAAGTGTATTTTCATATTTTTTTGTAAATTAAGCTGTGTATGTTCATTGTGTGAATAAACTACAATTTATTTTATCTCACGTTTTGCTCAATCAAAGGATCCGGGTTTTTTTGTGTTACAAAGCATTGGTCTCCCGTGACATGACACTATTTTCACTCCTCTGCTCATGCAGTTCTCGCCACTGTTCCTACTCTCCCTCTCATCCTGAAAACGCTGGAGGCGGTGATTAGCTGCAGTGCAGCACCCTGGAGAGGGCTGCTATTGTGTGTCTGTGCACCAGGAAGAGCATGAAGCTGTATTTTTTTTGTTTATTTCTAAAAATGTTTTAGCAGGAAGTAAAACAGAAAATGATAAAGCTGCACACCAATAGATTAAGGAAAATGCTTGCAACAACCGGTGCTCCTGGTTCAGGGACAACTGCCAATGGATCCTAAGATAGTGAAGAATTGATGATCATAGGCACAATGCGGATTTAATAAATCAAATAGCACCAAATACGAAGTTTCGTCCTTCTCAGAGGACTTTCTCAAGTGCCAGTCACTTGAGAAAGTCCTCTGTGAAGGACGAAATGTCGTATTTTTTGCTATTTGATTTATTAAATCTTTTTGAAAATCTGCATTGTGCCCTGAATCATCAATTCTTCATTACCAGGAAGTAATACATTGAGAGTTACCTCTCGTTTTCAAGTGTGTCCTGGGCTCAGAGTTATAACAATACATGGTTACATTTAATGGACATTTCATGGACAGATTGTTGGAAAATTGGGCACAGGGGATACAGGCCTGGTGAGTTTCAGATTTAAATAGAGAAGCTTTAACATCACCAAACATCAGCAAACAGCTCACACCCTTAGGCTGCACCAAAGGCTGTCTGGGGCGACGCAGATGTACACTGAAGGGGTTCAGAATGAATGCAGCTGCGACTACAAAGTTCTTTGTCCTCTTGGCTCATTAACATTCCAGTGGGTGGGCTTGACGTTCCACAAAATACAAGCAAATGTTGCCCCTTAGCTCGCTGGTCCTGTGCAGAGGGGAGCAGCTCTTGGGGAGCCCCATCAGGTGTCCGCCTCTAGTGAGCGTATCTGTGCCTGGGCATGGAATGGTCAGCAGAGCAACGTTGGTCCTTCACTGGCTGGACTTGACCCACGGGCCTCCAGTTGCAGACCCGGGTCGTAGACCTAATGGGTAAAAACAAACAACCAAATTTGTTTTAATTTTTTTTCATTCCATGAGTAACATCAGCTTAGTGGTGAGATGAGTGGGCTATATTTTCTCTCAAAATAAAATTGGAAAAAAAAAAATGTGAATCTTGTAAACAGAATCTACATCCAACTAAACTATTTCATTATGGCTATCCCAGGCTAAATCGAGGACAAAGTTGAATGAAATCCTATAGAGCTGTGATTCCCAACCTTTTTTTGTTTTTTGGAGGAACCCTTGAAGTATTTTGTAAAATTTCGAGGAACCCCTATCTGGATTACACATATTAGGTTCGACAGGGGTAAATCACAAAATAGATGTGTAAAGCAGTAGGGTTAATAAATAATAATGAACTCATACTTTTAAATAAATAAACTTCCTATGCGTTAAACCTTAATAGTTATAATATAATATATATTTTTACTCAATTTCTCGCGAGCTGTTTCAAACTCTAGCGCAGGCCTGCACAACTTGTAAAGTGAGAAGGGCCGAAATGCTCCAAGGAAAACAGATGCGGGCCACAGGGGTATAATCATCATTATCATCATATCTCCCCCCAGCACCCCTCATCATCATCCTCATATCCCCCCAGCTCGCTTCATCATCATCATACTCACCCCCTGCATCTCAGATCACCCCGCCCTGCATCTCAGATCACTCAACACCCCCCCTGCATCTCACATGACCCCACCCTTTATCTCGCATCACCCACCCCCTCCGCATCTCACATAATCTCTCCCCTCTCCCCCCCCCCCCCCATGCCTACCTCAGGCAGGAGGAGAGGCTTGTATCCTACGGCGACTAGCAGCAGAGCAGGCAGAACTGCACACACACACTCGCTCTAGCTAGCAGCAGGCACCTGAAATGCCGCACTACTAGAGCGTACTCCTACCCTGCAGTCCTGAGAGCGACCTCTGGGGGATGACGACGAGGGGGAGAGCCATGAAAGCCATTGTGTGCCGCACAACGAGTGCGGGTGGCCCGTAGGCGGAACCCCTGAGACTGCTCCAAGGAACCCTGGTTGGGAATCACTGCTATAAAGTAACTTAAGGTTTGGTGGAACATGGTTGGCTTTTAAACTGGGAGTATCTGCCCTTCACCAAATCTGCGTTTTCTGGGTTTCCAATTCAGTACAAAGAAAAAAATTACAGTACTCGGAAGAAAGCTAATAACAATTCTCAACTAAATACAAGGTTTGGAAAGCTCCATTCAATATTTAAATGTGCTAGGCCTAATGTCTACATTGATAGAAGCAAGTACCTTATCACAATTTCCATATGAAAGAGTTAAGAGAAATGTTGCCGTTTTGGAATGGTCAACAGGATTCTCTTAGGTGTCAGATACTCCCTTTGGTGGTGTGAGAGACCTGGAAACCTAACAAACCATTATCAACTCTTATATTTTGTTAAGTTTGAATGTCATTCACACAAGCGGGATACAATATGCAAACCAGTATGTTCAATGAGAAGGGTACAATAAAAACAAGGAAGAAGTTAATAAATCTAGTGCTAAAAGTAATATATATATATATATATATAAATAAATAAAGCAGTCAGCACTCTAATGTAAAGCAAAAGGCAGTTGCTAGTCCCATAGGAATCCACATATCATACGAACCAGACCAAAGACCAGTAAAGAGACAGCAACCAACGAGGTGTAATCCCAAATAATCTGTATTGAAATAAACAGATACACGAAAGCCAACGTTTCGGTCTCTCAGGGAGACCTTCCTCAGGGCCGTGCAAACACCACACTAACAGTGACCCTACTTATATACCCACACCCCTAGTGCAACCAATTAAACATAACCAATCACCAGCAACCTGTCATTATTTACCTGTTGTGCAGCTGAGCACCATTAAGAAACAACCAATGCCTGGACCAAAAGGAGCCATGCGGATCCACAAGCAGGAAAAAGCAATATAGTAATCAAAGGCAGCCAGCTCAGATATCTGCGTTTGATGTCCTAGATCCACGAGCAGGGAAACCCCTCTCGTGATCAAGGCTGCCTGCTCTGATGTCCATAGCCTGCGACCGGTGTCGGGAGCTGCAGCGCGTCACCTGACTAGCCTGCGCGTCATAGGGCAAAGGGTGAGCCGGGGAGCCAATGGGAAACATCACTGCGCACTGGAAAGGCACGCAGTACCCTAATGGAGGAACCCTGGCAACCAAGGACGCCAGCACACAGTCCGCGCAGGCGCAGTAGTAAAAACTGATAGAAAGGGCAGCGCTGCACCCACAGCACCAATACAAGGCAGACACACGAGCCAAAAAAGCCTGTGGCTGAAATTAAAGCCACAAAAGGCAGTGGTGAAGGTACCAGGAGTACCAGCTGCACCCCACAACATAAATAATGACAATAAAATGACAATAAAAACGAGGGAGTGACAGTGTGCAGGGGAAGTGAAGCTATGGAGGAACAGTGTCCACACGTCAAACTGTACATGCAAACATAAAAATAAACATTCAAACATGGTCAAACATCCAAGCAAGTAAAAATCAATGCGCATGTAAACATAAACAATTTACAAAAAACAGCCCAGTTTTAGCTCTTCGTTCAGTCCTCCTGGTGCCATGGTCCGCAGTTCAAAAATGAGTCTGGCCTCCTGTTGTAGCAAGATCTTGCCCCTGTCACCACCACGCGTAGGAATAGTGACCTGCAGGATAGGCATGCATCTAAGCGTTGCTAAGGAGTGTCTATGTTCTTTAAAATGTCTCGCGACAGGGAGGCATTTAAGGTCCATGTCATCGCCACCACTCACTAGGGCTTTCCTGATCGTAGTACGGTGCATGGCCATCCGCTCCTTCAGCATCCTCACAGTTTTTCCAATGTATAGGAGTCCACAAGGGCATCTGATGTAGTATACCACGAATTTGGACTCACAATTAAGTGCCTGTTGGAGTTTGATAGGAATGCCACTGTGGGGATGATTGTAGCTGGGGCCCAATTGCATGAACTGGCAGTTAGTACAGCCATGACACCGATATGAGCCTGGTTTCTTGGCCAACCAGGTCTTGGAGGTGGCATATTTCTCTATTGGATCCGATCCTGTCACCATGTCACCAATACTAGGGCTGCGACGGAAGCAGAACAACGGTGGTTCTTTGGCACATGTGCCTATCCTCTCATCATTTTGTAAGATCCGCCAGTTCCCCCGGATGCATCGCTTGATGTCATTGGAGGCGGTGCTAAAAGTGCTGACTATGTTGAGTCTGTTGGTCTCCGGTTTTTTGGACACTGATGTCAGCAATACATTCCTGTCAACCTGTTCCACCTTTTGTAAGGCGTATTGGATGTCCTTTTCACAATAGCCCCTCTCTCGGAAGCGGGCAGCCATCTGACCCAAAGCCCTTTCGGTCTCCGCTGGATCTGTTGTAATCCTCTTCACTCTTAAAAGCTGTGAGTAGGGGAGACCCCTTTTGAGTGGCAAGGGATGGTGGCTGGATGCACACAGCAATGAATTCTTGTCAGTGCTCTTCCGGTACAGTCTTGTAGCCAACGAGCCCCCAGACTTATATACAATCGTGTCTAAGAAAGCAATTTCTTTAGAGCTGTGACTGAGAGTGAAGCATATGGTGGAAGGAATGTTATTCAAAGAAGCCACAAACGCTAACACATCCTTTTCGTTGCCATCCCACAAGATGAACACATCATCAATGTAGCGTAGATATTTGACAATGTGGTGTCCATAAGACTCATCATGGAGTATATGGGTCCGCTCGTACAGGTCCATGAACAGATTCGCATAGGACAGCGCCATGTTTGACCCCATGGCCGTCCCTGTCAGCTGTAAGTAATGGTGTTTCTCGAACCTGAAAAAGTTTTTATGTAGAATAACCTCAATCAGTAACATGAGAAATTCCACAGGGGGACCCTGTTGTACACCAGATGTTTCAAATTTGGCGCGGACTGCTTCCAGACCCTCCGCATGGGGGATGTTGGTATACAGACTAGACACATCTAGTGTGGCAAAAATGTAGTCAGATGTATCAATGGACATGTCACCAAGCTGTTTAATGAAGTCTGTGGTATCCTTAATGTATGAACCCATGCTGGCTACCAGTGGCTGTAGGTAGAAATCCACAAATTGTGAGAGAGGGTGGCATAACGATCCACGGGCTGAGATGATGGGTCTGCCTGGAGGTGCTACGCAGGACTTGTGGATTTTGGGCAGAGTGTATAGCACTGGCATCACTGGATGATCTTGTGTCAAGAATTTGCTGGTCTCCTCTGTGATCCAAGTGTTATTAAGACCAAGTTGGATGATTCCATCAATTTCCCTTTTGTAGGCTGTCGTCGGGTCCCCAGGCAAGCGTCTATAGTGATGTGCTACCAGGAGCTGTTGTCCAATTTCTTCTCTGTAATACATTTATAATTGAGGATCACTATCCCCCCCACCTTTATCCGCAGCCCTCACAATGTATAAGTAGGGTCACTGTTAGTGTGGTGTTTGCACGGCCCGGAGGAAGGTCTCCCTGAGAGACCGAAACGTTGGCTTTCGTGTATCTGTTTATTTCAATACAGATTATTTTGGATTACACCTCGTTGGTTGCTGTCTCTTTACTGGTCTTTGGTCTGGTTCGTATGATATGTGGATTCCTATGGGACTAGCAACTGCCTTTTGCTTTACATTAGAGTGCTGACTGCTTTATTTATGTTACTTATTCTTTGAGTTGTGCACCTACGTACTTGAATATTGTCCTTCTCAACTGTGGCGCAGCGGGGAAGGGTATTAATTGACGGAAACAGCCATTTTTCTATTTTTATTATCTATATGTGACATTGTATTTATATGCTATGGAGGAATTTGCTGATATCACAGGAATTTTCTCTTCCTTATCGGATGTGGCTGGCTTCAGCGATGCAGAGGTGGCACAGATCCGCTTCGCGGAGTCATTTGAATCCGTGGTGGGGCCTGATAAGGCAGCGGACATCTTCAATGATCTCATAAAATTAAAGAAGCGTGAAGTGGATTTTTTCTTACATGGGGTCACCCTATCCCACTATCACAAGGAGAGGATGCTGCCCAGAGGCTTCAGGGTGAAGAACCAACCCACTATAGGTAGGAATGATGTGGAGTTCTGTAAGCGCTGGATAGCCATTTTAAATAAATGCTCGTTCGACCTGATGATTCTGGTCATTGACCAATCAAGTAAAGAGATTGCGAAAATCAAGAAGGATATAGAGCTGATAGACACCAAGCATGGGGGGATCCTAGCGGCGGACACAGGCACGGACTGGACTGACAAAATTAAAACCACGGTGGATACATATCGGGACAACCTTATTAAATTTAAAAAGGAGAAGCTCCGACAGGTGACAACAGACTACAAGGAGAGGAATGTCTTCCGGTGCTACTAGGCCTTGGAGAGACCAAAGGCGCAAGAAGTGGACAACAACGCCGTTACCAGTCACGGTCCAAGCGCAGTGGTGCTGGCAAAATGGGATATACCACCAGCGATACTGACCAATCTGATGCCCCGGACAGCGCCCCTATGGAACCTTTTTTAGGATCAGGAGATGGGGGTCGGGCCAGAATACCCCCACACGGTTCCACACAAGGAGAAACAACAGGAGAGGTGGCCGGAGATCGGCGTTATCCCGCACGCGTAGGAAAAACGGCAAGGGGATCCAAGACACAGCCGGTGAGACGATGATATACAATCTGTCGGACTATACACTATCAAGTGCTGAGACCAGTATTTTACAAAAAGGCCTTTCCTTTGTGCCTACCCACACCCAAGATGCCTTCAAATGGGAGGTCGATATGTACAGATTACACAGACATCTGAAGTTGAAAGACTTTTTCTCCAAGAGTGGACTGAACGATCCACCCGGGGGCACCGAGGTGAATCCATTTAAGCCTAGAAGTACATTTGATCCTCACTCCACCAATCCGAACATTGCTACGTTCATGAATCTGGTGACCAAGGACTCTCGCAATATCCTTAAGAACCACAAGACAAGTTTTAATAACCTGTCCAGAGATGAACGATCTGCCCTCAAAACATTACGAGACAATAAAGACATCATTGTGAGGGCTGCGGATAAAGGTGGGGGGGATAGTGATCCTCAACTATCAGTATTACAGAGAAGAAATTGGACAACAGCTCCTGGTAGCACATCACTATAGATGCTTGCCTGGGGACCCGACGACAGCCTACAAAAGGGAAATTGATGGAATCATCCAACTTGGTCTTAATAACACTTGGATCACAGAGGAGACCAGCAAATTCTTGACACAAGATCATCCAGTGATGCCAGTGCTATACACTCTGCCCAAAATCCACAAGTCCTGCGTAGCACCTCCAGGCAGACCCATCATCTCAGCCCGTGGATCGTTATGCCACCCTCTCTCACAATTTGTGGATTTCTACCTACAGCCACTGGTAGCCAGCATGGGTTCATACATTAAGGATACCACAGACTTCATTAAACAGCTCGGTGACATGTCCATTGATACATCTGACTACATTTTTGCCACACTAGATGTGTCTAGTCTGTATACCAACATCCCCCATGCGGAGGGTCTGGAAGCAGTCCGCGCCAAATTTGAAACATCTGGTGTACAACAGGGTCCCCCTGTGGAATTTCTCATGTTACTGATTGAGGTTATTCTACATAAAAACTTTTTCAGGTTCGAGAAACACCATTACTTACAGCTGACAGGGACGGCCATGGGGTCAAACATGGCGCCGTCCTATGCGAATCTGTTCATGGACCTGTACGAGCGGACCCATATACTCCATGATGAGTCTTATGGACACCACATTGTCAAATATCTACGCTACATTGATGATGTGTTCATCTTGTGGGATGGCAGCGAAAAGGATCTGTTAGCGTTTGTGGCTTCTTTGAATAACATTCCTTCCACCATATGCTTCACTCTCAGTCACAGCTCTAAAGAAATTGCTTTCTTAGACACGATTGTATATAAGTCTGGGGGCTCGTTGGCTACAAGACTGTACCGGAAGAGCACTGACAAGAATTCATTGCTGTGTGCATCCAGCCACCATCCCTTGCCACTCAAAAGGGGTCTCCCCTACTCACAGCTTTTAAGAGTGAAGAGGATTACAACAGATCCAGCGGAGACCGAAAGGGCTTTGGGTCAGATGGCTGCCCGCTTCCGAGAGAGGGGCTATTGTGAAAAGGACATCCAATACGCCTTACAAAAGGTGGAACAGGTTGACAGGAATGTATTGCTGACATCAGTGTCCAAAAAACCGGAGACCAACAGACTCAACATAGTCAGCACTTTTAGCACCGCCTCCAATGACATCAAGCGATGCATCCGGGGGAACTGGCGGATCTTACAAAATGATGAGAGGATAGGCACATGTGCCAAAGAACCACCGTTGTTCTGCTTCCGTCGCAGCCCTAGTATTGGTGACATGGTGACAGGATCGGATCCAATAGAGAAATATGCCACCTCCAAGACCTGGTTGGCCAAGAAACCAGGCTCATATCGGTGTCATGGCTGTACTAACTGCCAGTTCATGCAATTGGGCCCCAGCTACAATCATCCCCACAGTGGCATTCCTATCAAACTCCAACAGGCACTTAATTGTGAGTCCAAATTCGTGGTATACTACATCAGATGCCCTTGTGGACTCCTATACATTGGAAAAACTGTGAGGATGCTGAAGGAGCGGATGGCCATGCACCGTACTACGATCAGGAAAGCCCTAGTGAGTGGTGGCGATGACATGGACCTTAAATGCCTCCCTGTCGCGAGACATTTTAAAGAACATAGACACTCCTTAGCAACGCTTAGATGCATGCCTATCCTGCAGGTCACTATTCCTACGCGTGGTGGTGACAGGGGCAAGATCTTGCTACAACAGGAGGCCAGACTCATTTTTGAACTGCGGACCATGGCACCAGGAGGACTGAACGAAGAGCTAAAACTGGGCTGTTTTTTGTAAATTGTTTATGTTTACATGCGCATTGATTTTTACTTGCTTGGATGTTTGACCATGTTTGAATGTTTATTTTTATGTTTGCATGTACAGTTTGACGTGTGGACACTGTTCCTCCATAGCTTCACTTCCCCTGCACACTGTCACTCCCTCGTTTTTATTGTCATTTTATTGTCATTATTTATGTTGTGGGGTGCAGCTGGTACTCCTGGTACCTTCACCACTGCCTTTTGTGGCTTTAATTTCAGCCACAGGCTTTTTTGGCTCGTGTGTCTGCCTTGTATTGGTGCTGTGGGTGCAGCGCTGCCCTTTCTATCAGTTTTTACTACTGCGCCTGCGCGGACTGTGTGCTGGCGTCCTTGGTTGCCAGGGTTCCTCCATTAGGGTACTGCGTGCCTTTCCAGTGCGCAGTGATGTTTCCCATTGGCTCCCCGGCTCACCCTTTGCCCTATGACGCGCAGGCTAGTCAGGTGACGCGCTGCAGCTCCCGACACCGGTCACAGGCTATGGACATCAGAGCAGGCAGCCTTGATCACGAGAGGGGTTTCCCTGCTCGTGGATCTAGGACATCAAACGCAGAAATCTGAGCTGGCTGCCTTTGATTACTATATTGCTTTTTCCTGCTTGTGGATCCGCATGGCTCCTTTTGGTCCAGGCATTGGTTGTTTCTTAATGGTGCTCAGCTGCACAACAGGTAAATAATGACAGGTTGCTGGTGATTGGCTATGTTTAATTGGTTGCACTAGGGGTGTGGGTATATAAGTAGGGTCACTGTTAGTGTGGTGTTTGCACGGCCCTGAGGAAGGTCTCCCTGAGAGACCGAAACGTTGGCTTTCGTGTATCTGTTTATTTCAATACAGATTATTTTGGATTACACCTCGTTGGTTGCTGTCTCTTTACTGGTCTTTGGTCTGGTTCGTATGATATATATATATATATATATATATATATATATATATATATATATATATATATATATATATATATATATATATATATATATATATATACATACACACACACACATACACACATACACATATACATATATACATATATACATATATACATATATACATACATATACATATATACATACATATACATATATACATACATACACACATATACATATATACATACATACACACATACACGTTTATTGTTTTTTTTTTTGCAATTTTTTACCATGCAGTCTTAGGCCTGGGACCCGCTGCGGGCGGCTGCACGGGCTTTCGCTGTGATCCCTAGCGTTGACGCGTCACGTGGTGTGGCTGTGAGCCAATGAGGAGGAGAGGCTTCGGGGAGCGGGGAGGAGTGTGGAGGGAAAGCGGCGCGAGTGCCTGTCTGTGTGTGTATGTCTGAGTGCCTGCGTGCGCATGCGTATGTGTTTGAGAGAATGCCTGTGTGTGTGTGTATGAGTGCCAGCCCGAGCCCGTGGAGGGAGGGGGGGGAGAGTAGCGGGTCCCTTCGCTCAAACCACGCCCCCCCTTCCGCTCAAGCCTCCCACTCCGGCTCCCGCTCCCTACAGACCGCATATCGCGGTCTGTGTATGTCAGCGCCCCGCCTGTCTGCAGTGCGGGAGCGCTGACGGAGGGAGCGGGGCCTTAGCCTTACTTCACAGGGTTCTCTGCAAGTTCTTAGCAGCTTACCTGAGCCAGCACAGAAGATTTGTGAGAGCTGACTGGTCAGTTCTGCCTAGTTAATGTTCTAAATTAATCATCCCCAAAGGAATAAGATTGACATATTCTCAAAGTTGTGAAATCTTTATCTGAACAAAACAATTCAGGAACAAATGACTGGCTTAATTTGCTACATACATTTGCTCAAACTAATGAATTGGACAACTGTACATATTAATGGCATAGGTTATATGAAGGCACATTCTGAGTAATTTTTAACATCTTCGGCTGAAAAACACATCACTTAAGAAGACCAGGCTTTTACAAGATTACATGGTAGTTACAAGCTAGATGTGAGTTTCTCCCAAGTTGTTTACTTTGAGGAAAAACAAGATCTGTTTAAAAATGAAAGTAATTTAACATGCTCATGTTTCATTTATTTTATGATGCCTAGGTCACCTAGATTGAACTTGATTGTGTTAGATTTCAACCTTAGCAAAATGAATATAGCTTATAGTTTCCTTAGTTGAAACATATTGAATAGTATCCTCTGTGCCTAACATTCTTTGTACCACTTGACTTACAGTAAAGCGCTATACAGTACACACAAATAAAATCTTTCTGTTAACACACATTATTAAACAAGTAAGACGGAGACATAATTCTGCGAGAAAACAAGGTTGCATTTTTCTCTGTAAGGAATCAATGCTTATGACTTGCAATTTCTCTAGCATTGACTACAAACTACATGTCTTTTTTTAATTGAACTGTTATATTAAAGGAAGGTTCATGGTATTTGGGTTAGGTTTTTCTGCCTCTTCATCTAAATGTAAAATCTCAAGTTTTTCCTTTGCTGAATCTGAACCTAGAGTTTTTTTGGAATTAAACTGTTGTAACTCCATTTATTTCAAATATAGCATCTCCGCAGTTGTTACTGGATTTCCGTTAAAGCCGCAAACCACAATGCTCAATATTTTATTAACGAGGGTGTTTCCTGGAGACCCCAAGGTTCCCGTGGTAATTGCATCACGCATCTCACACTCTATTCTCCTCTTCACTTTTAAAGCTTTACACTCTTCTGCTCCTCCTTACATCTCAGCCCTAATTTCTTGCTATGCACCATCCTGACTCCTGAGTTCTGCCCAAGGATTTCTTCTCTCTACCCCCTTTGTATGTAAAGCCCTCTCCCGCTATTAAACCCTTCTCACTGACTGCCCCACACCTCTGGAATGCCCTTCCCCTCAATACCCGACTAGCACCCTCTCTATCCACCTTTAGGCTGCGTCTATAGTATTTCAGACGGAACGGAGGGGAGGCGCACGCACGCTGCACGTTCACATCTATGGTCCTCTTTGAGGATGTCTATAGATGGCGCCAGCGCGCACGTCAGACAGAGCTGGCAAAGGCGCGAAATTGAAGGAGACAGCCAAGTGATTTTTTGCGCGATGGCATGATCACATGACCTGTCTTCTCCAATCAAAGAGAAGTTACATTTTCAAAGTGACGCCATTTTTCTTTTTTGTATGCCGGTGGTAAGCACACACAACACACACAAAATTAAAGTTACTTTCCAGACCGGGGGAAAATACCACAGTGCTTCAGATGCTGCATTTGAAAAAATGCCGGTGGATCGGGATGTGAGGTACAGTAGTGGAAGTGACGTCCGTGCTGGAATGTCATTGCCACGCCTCTTGACACACTCCCAATTCGCACCTGCTGCATACCCTGCAAAGCCCCAAAAAAGCTCAGGCTTCAGCAAGAGTATTGCAGCGTGTGTGCCTCCCCTCCGTTCCGCTCCGTCTGGCTGACTATAGCCGTATATAGAAGTACATGCACACCGCTAATAGGTGCTGGAGGGGGGTACTTATCTGCCGGTGCACTGTGTCCAGGGAGGTCCAGACATCCCAAAGGTACTCAAGCAAGGAAATGGAAGCATGCACACAGTCTTTCTGAGGGTGCAATTTATTGTGCCACCAAAAGGTCCAACGTTTCGGCAAAGATTGCCTTTATCAAGGAGAGGGCCTCTCCTTGATAAAGGCAATCTTTGCCGAAACGTTGGACCTTTTGGTGGCACAATAAATTGCACCCTCAGAAAGACCGTGTGCCTGCTTCCATTTCCTTGCTTGACTATAGCCGTAGCCTTAAGAACCACCTTAAGGGCTGGGACCCGCTGCGCCCGGCGGCTGCACGGGCGTTCCCCACCATCAGGGGAATCCTCCCGACCCGGTCCCCCCTGGCTGCACAGCTTACTACACGCTGTGGCGCGTCAGCCGCTATGGGATACAAGAGAACTGTGATCCCTAGCTTCGACGCGTCACGTGGTGTGGCTGTGAGCCAATGGGGAGGGGAGGCTTCGGGAGGAGGAGAGGCTTCGGGGAGCGGGGAGGAGTGTGGAGTGACAGCAGCGTGAGTGCCTGTCTGTATTTGTGTATGTGTGTGCCTGTCTGTGTGTATGTGTGTGCCTGAGTGCCTGCCTCTGTCTGTGTGTGTGTGTGTGTGTGTGTGTGTGTGTGTGTGTGTGTGTGTGTATGAGTGCCTGCGTGTGTGTGTGTGTGTGTGTGTGTGTGTATGAGTGCCTGTTTGTGTGTGCGTGTGTGTGCGTGTGTGTGCGTGTGTGTGCGTGTGTGTGCGTGTGTGTGCGTGTGTGTGTGTATGAGTGCCTGTGTGTTGCCTAATTTACATACCTTCAATCAGCAGCTCCAGCCCGAGCCCGTGGGGGGAGGGGGGGTGAGAGTAGCGGGTCCCTCTGCTCAAGCCACGCCCCCCTCCCGCTCAAACCTCCCACTCCCGCCCACCTCCCGCTCCCTACAGACCGCATATGGCGGTCTGTGTATGTCAGCGCCCCGCCTGTCTGCAGTGCAGGAGCGCTGACAGAGGGAGCGGGGCCTTAGCCTAAGGCACACTTGCTTAAAGAAGCATGTGAGTAGCACTGTGGCTAATACTGTACACGATACATAAAGCTTGGCCCGCTGCAGACACACTTACCAGAATGCCCTCTTACTGTCTCTGTACGTTCTTCCTACCAATTGGATTGTAAGCTCATCAGAGCAGGGACTCCTCTTCCACAATGTTACTTTTATGTCTGATGCACTTATTCCCATGATGTGTTATTTGTAGTTATTTGTTATTTATATGATTGTCACGTGAATTACTACTGTGAAGCGCTATGTACATTTAATGGCGCTATATAAATAAAGACATACATACCAGGCACAAATATTTAACCTGCTGGACAAAACAATGTCTCCGGCAGCCAATTGAAAAAATGATATTGCGACTTTCAATCTGTGAACCTGCAACCATATTTGTAGTGGTTTTTTTCTCTCAAAACCGGCACAGAAAAAAACACAAAACTCAAACCTTAGGGTTGCAGAGGTCGGAGGGCGCAGATAAACTCAAAGCGTAAAGGAAAAATATCAATTTGAGCTGTTTGCTGCTTTAAGAGTAATGTGAAACCGTTATCGACATATACATGAAAATGTCCTTGTAATGGGGATACTGTGTCCCTGATGGCATAGTTTGTGTTATAATATTTTGTATTTTATGATGAGGCACAAAGATTAGACGGGGTAAACACTGACCATGTTCTGAACACGTCTGCGGTCCCTACGTAACATTACATTTGTTTGTTTTTTACCATAATGATCTATTTCGTTTTGTAGCTGTTCCCGTTGTTGTTTGAAGTTGTATTCTCAGATCGTAAATATTTGTTATTTTCAGGAAACGCAAATAAACAGAATATTCTACACTTGACCGCAATTCAGTCCAGATGAATTGGCTACAATCTGTTGTAACGGAAATTACTAGTAAAAATGAAGATTACTGAAATTATTTAAATCTACAGGATCTGTATAATATTTCAAGCCTATCTCTGGGTGCATTTCCTCTTTGCTGACGTTGCTTAAAGCGTATTCTGCTTATGATAAGTTATGATAAAACCTGACAAATTGTTACCTTAATGTAAAGACATCAGAAGCTTTTACTTTACAATTTGTTTTTACTGATCACATCCGTTTGCAATGAAATCTCAACAATACAAAATGGTTAACTTATGAAGAATGGTATGTCAGTGGGAGCTCAAGTGAAAATGTAATTTATTTAGTATGATGCATCACATGGTAAATACTGTGCAATTTGTAACACCTTCTCCTTAATTCAAGGATGGTTTTATGAGTTTAAGGAAGCCAAGTACACTTTCAGGATTAATGATTCAAGTGGATTAGAGAAATTGTTGTTTGGCAACTAAGATTCAATGCCAAGGTGAGTGCAATCATGCACTTGGGCCATACAACTTAGATTGTAAGTTCTCCGGGGCAGGGATTTCCTTTCCTCTTGTCTGACTTGACTGCGCTTATTTTATTCCCTGTACTGTATTGTCTTTGTGACGCGCTGAGTACACTGTTGGCGCTATATAAATAAAGATATACATACAAGCCCAAAGGCAGCAAACATGATCAATGCTATTATTTTAACCACTACAGAGGAAACGGAACTGAAGCCATTATTTTGGCTAGCTTAGTAGGCCAGTAATGTAATAAAACAAATCGCAAAACTATTAGGATGCTGGGTTTTATAGGGAAAGGCATTGGCAGCAACAAGAGTCCGTAATGCCACAGTATAGATAATTGACAAGAGGTCTGGAGACGAGACCATGGTAATGAACAAACATACTCAGCCTATTTCTTTCATTCAAATTAAGGGAGTAATTCGATTAATATATCAAAACGTCTGGTCAAGATCTTTTCACCTTAAAAATACCTAGTGAGTTCAATGGGGGTTTTCGGCCAAAAACGCCTCGAATGGCCGTGTTAGAATATATCAAATATTAATATAAATGTTTTGTATGGGCTTTCTTTATCTCCCTGTACAATTAACTCTTGTGGGGGTAGATATTAACTTTCTGCTTTAATATTTTTTGTTCAGAAATACTCTGTTTGGGTGTGTGTGTGTGTATACATAGGTATACATCTATATAGGTGTGTGTGTGTGTGTGTGTACATTATTGTGTATTTTTTTTTTAATTCTTCATTCTTTGTCTCCATTTTTTTTAAACCCAATTTTATCCAGGTTTTAAAGTTTGTAATATAAATGCTGAAAAATGTCCAGATTTAAATCAGACGTCGCTGCATACTATGTGGTTTACAGCTGTAGAAATGATCTTATGACAGACGTAAATATGGCGCTATATCTCCTAAAGGGTATAAATAAATTGGAGGTTATGGAAGGTGAAGCTAACTAATTGGTGCACCTTAAATCTAATCGGGAAAGAGGAAAGGACTTCAACAAGTAGAACTTGAAAGATAGATCGGACATATGATCAAATATTTCAAATACATCAGGGGTATGAACATGGTACTGCGGGAAATATTTCATAGAAAGAAGCACTAGAACGAACTGTTATACTCTGAACCTAGAAGGTGGAAAGCTCATCCTGGATGTCCTCCGTTATTTGAAAACTAACATGTCCAAAACAGATGTAATACTCGTCCCCCTTACACTTCCACCCCTACACCCAAACTCTTCCTAACTGTCAATTATACCACAATCTCAAGCCTGCTGCGTTGTGGTCATCTTTGACTGCCCTCACCTTGATTCCTCACATTCAGTCCATCAGTAAGTCCGGCCTTCTCCATCTCTGAATTATTGCCAGGACAAGCTCTTTTCTCACTCATGACGCAACTAAAATTTAAATTCATTCCTCTTGTCTCACCTTGACTACTGCAAAGTTCTCCTGGCTGGAATTCCCTTTGTTGGCCTGTCTCAACTCCAATCCATCAAAAACGCTGCTGCCAGACTCCTCTACCTCACCACTTCTGCTGCGCCACTGTGCCAATCCCTGCGCTGGCTTTCCATGTCCTTACAAATGCAATTTAAAACCCTAGTTCTAACTTGTAAAGCTCTCAACGCTGCCCCCCACCCCCTTTTACATCTCAGCCTTCCTCACCAAATATATCCCTAAACAACCCCTATGTTCTGTCCGTGACATTGCAACACCATGAGACGTCATGTTTCCATTGTTATATATTCTCTATATCTCTTCTCGCCACCACTATCTACAGCTTCTGACATGTCTGTCTGTCCCGCTTGCCGTGGTGCAGCATTGTTGGACTGTGAGGAATATCTAATTCCTCACTGGAATGTGAAGGGACTGGATCCAGACTACTGCTTATAGGTGTTTCCTGTGATCGGAAGTCCTTTGACATACCTATA
The DNA here is from genome assembly GCF_040206685.1 of Ascaphus truei. NCBI lineage: Eukaryota > Metazoa > Chordata > Amphibia > Anura > Ascaphidae > Ascaphus > Ascaphus truei. The sequence continues at coordinate 66,898,787 of NC_134487.1, forward strand.
CCGGTAGCGATCCATGTGCTGGGACTGTATACCTTGTACTTTGTGGAACACTACATCCTCCTACTGAAACCAGAGACGTTGCACCTTCAGGTGGCAGGCTACAGGATGCAACTGGAGCCTGAGTGTACACTTGTGAGTGTATTTGGTACCATATATCTCTATCTTTGACGAAACATTTTTGCACTATAAATAATGTGCTTTCTGTTTTGTCTTTTTAGAATACTTTTTCCGAATGTGTTTTTTTCTTTGAAAGCTGCCAGACTCCAGTTTCGTTCTTTGCTTGGAACTTTACCAGGATACAGTTATATCATATTTCTTTCATCACACTCTCCTGCTTTGGATTCACTTAGTTGTGTTGATATTGTGGATGCTCTTTGAGTGCATTGATTTGCTTCTCTCCAGTCATAACTTCGTCTGCTTTATACTTGTTGTCTGTGATATTGTGTTACATTTTCATACACCTTCAGTTATTCGCTTGCGGATAGTCTTACACAGCTCTGTTTATTGCATTTGTGTTCTTGCGTCTTGGGATTTTACATGTAAAAATAATTGGGGGGAAAAATATCACAAGTGAGTAGCAAATGAACAGGAGTTGTTCTTAGGTATCCTAGTCCCATGATACTAGAAGCATGTTGAGTAGGATTTCAATTTTAACCTCATGATGTCAAGAAGATCGTTTTATCAAAATGTAAGTTAAAAAAAAAATAATATATATATATATGTATTTAACTTTTTAGCAGTTGATGAATCTGTACACAATTACCAGTTGCATTTTTTAGTGCATATTCAGCCTCGGTCTACCATTTTCCTGCCCCATTCACCTTTCTCACAATTCATATTTTCGTTGTTGTGATTCATTTTTGATTAGTACCATTACTAGTTCAATCAACTTTCTTTTTAAGTTCGTTTTTACCAATGCGATGATGTCACTGTTCTTGTTTTATTATTTTTACATTTAATCATCCAACGTGATCTGCTGGACGGATATGCCCAGGATAGGTACAAGACACTGACCGACTAGTTTGCGAACTGGCATTGGGTTTGATTCTATTTATACATTTTGCTATGGTCCACATCGCCTGAGATGTCAATTTTTCCAGGACCTGTTTTTTCAGTAACTTAATTTCTCATCTGATATTTTATTGTCCTGTTTTTTGCTAGATTCCCCCAGTTTTCTCTGCACGCTCAACAACAATCTTAATAAGATTTTCATAGTTTAATGTCCCCATGTGTGTCAAGCAAGCTGAAGCGATTTTTCAGCTTTAGTTGAAATTCTCTGCTGCTGTTCTTGAGGCTCTTTATGTTGATTGTTTTTGACGTCTTTTTAATCCGTTTTCTTTTCATCTTGTCATTAGGATGTAATTTGCAGCAAACCGATCACTGAACTGTTAAAGAACTGTACAGTCTTCAATCACGTTAGCTACGATATAATCAGTGTTATTCATGATTCCATTGGGTCCACTCTTTGTCCATTTTCTATTTTGATTCTTCTTGAAGAATTAATTCATGTTGTAGAAATTCACATTCTGCAAATTTTACCAATTTGTGTCATGTTCATTCCTGTTGTCGTAATCATACTTGCCAACCGATGCTTTGTCTTTCTGCAGGGCGCCAATCTTTGCATTGAAATATCCCATAATGATCTTGAGGTGGCAATTTCCTTTGTTGCCAAGTTGGTTGATATAATGGAAACCTCTTCCACTTCATTCACTGTGTGACTTGACCTGGATAATTTTAATCTTGTATATCTTTAACTCAATGAATCTGGCTGCTCTTTCCAATGAGATTTCATACTCTATTATGGTGCAGATACACAATGCTCCATTATTGACTTAGAGACATTAACTTGACGTCTTGTTAAGTGCTAACTGGGATCTTCCATGCTCACTTACACAGCGTTGAAGTCTGTCTTACTGCTAAGATGGAGGAAAAGAAAATAGCTGCAATCTGATTGGTTTTTCAAATTAAAAAAAAGATATTTAATGAACAAGGATCGACAATTCGGTTCACTTGAGAACCTTTATCAAGAAGATTTTTGTACTTGAAGACCACTGGACTTCCGCCATTTTCTTTTCCGTGATCTCTGCGGTTCTATACTGGAGTGTTGCTGCTGTGCACCTGTGGCACGATCAACTGTTTCAGGAGTGCACCTGTTCTGGACATTTACTGCTAAGATAGCCTGCTGTTTGACAGCCGTTATTGTTAATGATATGCAAACGAGGTCTGGATCGCCATTACAGTTAACGCTGGGTTATTTTAGGTCATAGCTATACCAAGCCTTGGGTGCTTCAAGAGTCGCAGACATTTTTGAGGTCTTGTCCAGGGTGCTAAAGTGGTGCCCTTTTGGCTACCTATAGTACCTAGGCAATATAGGAATCCAAAGACAATACCTTGGATTAGGCAACACATTTTAGCATGCATGTCTTCATGGTCACTAATGTAGCCAATGGGTTAATACCAATACCATAACTAACTTACTATTCCATTGTGTATCATGGTGGTACAACCGTTGTCATACAAGCGGATAATCACTCCCTCCTATTGTCATCACCCAAGCAAGCCTAGCACCCCCCTGACACCCACCCCCACCCCCCCTTTCTAAATTACTGCCCATTTATTTTTGCCATTGGGCATCTGGATTTTTTTTTTTTTAATGGTTTTTGGCCATAAAGCCTCTGGTATGTTTTTTTTTTTTTTTTTTTTATGGGTTGGCATTTGGGGTAATAATGTATTTACCCCTTCAAAGCCATAGTGGCCATGAGGACATTCATTGTTATTAAAGTAGCCACAGGATTAATGCAAATACCCACAATTCCTGCAAGCTCTGAACCCAACACCCACCACATCATATATATTTGTGTCAAAATAAGTGCTATTGTTTGTGACCAATTGTATTGTATACAACAAAACCACAAATGCCCAATGCTCCATTCAAATTACAAACTAGTTAAATACTTATCTGTTTGTCTTCTCATAAGTATGCGTCATTTAGTTAAACTCTTTGGCCAAAGCGTTATAAGCCTGCAGCCACACCAACGCATGATCCCTTTGCAGGTCCTAACTAACCAACTGTGAAAATTATCATTTACCTTTGTAATGGAGGGAGAAATGTCTCAATAGACAAGTCTTCCACAAGTGCATGAAAAAACCTGCTACTTTAAAGTGGGAAGAGCGAGCTTTTAACCAGGGAGGAGGGGGTCACTAACTTCCAAACAACTGTTACCAGTTGACAATTAACAAACTCACAATTCCTGCAACTTTTTGGCCAGAGTTTAACTTTCTCTTCTCATAAGTATGGGTCATTTAGTCAAATAGATACATTTTTGGCTATATACAGCTCGACCCCCTTATAACGCTGTGCTTGGGATACAAAACAATCACATCGCGTGATAAGCAGATCGCGTTAGAAATAATGTACAATTGTATGCATTGTACAATAAAGTATTTAAGATACACGTACAGTACCAATAATCGCGTTGCATACAGTAGAGGCAACGTTTATTCTAACATTTGCTGTAAACTAGCCGGGTTACATTCTGGGTATGTGCTGGGTATGTGCTGGGTATGTTCTGGGCTAGTTTGAGGCACGTTTAAGGCATTTCTGCATTGACTAACGACCCATAGGATTAACACAGCAGGGATCCCTGGCAGTCCCATTCAGTTTGAATAGGACTGCCAGGGATCCCCTGCTGTTAATCTGATAGGCCATTAATCAATGCAGAAATGCTGGGGATAGTTTAAGGAAAGTTTAAGGCATGTATTCAGAATGTACCTGGGTGTACCTGGGTCTTTTGGGGAATTGCCACTGGTTTTTGTTAGAATAAGAGTTGCCTCTACTGTATTATTCATAAATACAGAAATTGGGAGCCACGCTTGCATCGCGTTATAAGCGGATTCGCGTTGTAATGGGAACGAGCTGTACTTTGCAATTTGGATGTTGCATTGGCCTTTTTAATAAAATAATCCTAACAATCCTACTACTCATTCTGTATCATAGAGCTTCAACTGCTATGGCGTACAAGGGGTTAACCGCCCCCTTAATACTCTTCTCTCCCCCTCCCCCCCCCCCCCAGTGGACTAACACTCCTCCCCGGGTCACCTACCGCTACAACTCTCCCTCCCTCCCCACCCCCCCCCCCCCCCCCCCACTCAACAAACCAACCCCCTCTCTACAGTACTGGCCATTAGCCCTACTAGCCAAGATGACTAATGGACAATATAAACACAATATGCAGTTACACCCCAAGCAATAAAAAAACCAGATACAATTACAAGTATGTACTGTATGTATGTACACACGAGCCAAATAGCGCTCGCTATATACCTCAGGATGAGGAAAAACCGTAGGGCAATGAGTGTAAAATAAAGATGCAGTCATGGAATAAAGCTAACAATAGTAAGTACAAATGGAGTGAATGGAGATGAGAGAATGGCGAGGCATGCACTTAGATGAAGTGTTTAGGGTAAATTACACCTCGCACAGATTCATAGACCCCGATTTAAAATGGATAAAAAAATGAATCAATAATATACAAATTATCCATGAAGTGCATCTTGTAATAAAACAATTATGCAGACTAAGTTAACCTTAAAAAGGACATGCACAATTGGTAATGTCCATAAAGACACAACTAATAAAAAATAGAAAGTAAATGGTAATCAGCGTCCATACAGTATGCTTCTTTGTTATAAATGTTTATTCGTAGCCCTAAGTAGGAAACTCAGTAGCTGTTGCAGTGTGTGGAGAAGGATTATGTAATTTAAGAGAACCCCTTCCCCCCCTTTCTCCAAGTTACATAGCATCTAGAAAAGAAGCGCAAACGCATTCACCTCATGGTGCAGTAAATTTATTATAACTCACATTTTTTTAATAAAAGAATAGCACGCATAATTTAAAATGGTTAAACGGCTTACAGTATCTAAGAAAATCTGTTCTCTTTGGGTGTCGTGCACCACGAGCCTCTTGTTGTTCCCTCACGTCTGTCTGGGTGTGTGCAGTGATCAGCGGTGCTGGAGGTAATTGCTCTGTTTGGCGCGCAACTTTCTTCCTTCTCGCTGTCAGGCTACGGATCCTCATGAGGGAAAAATGTATTTCCGACGTTTCTCGTAACAATGTTACTTTGTCAAGGGATGATGTTGGAGTACCTCTATTTGCTTAAGTAGATCAGTAACGGACAAAAGAACCAATTTATTATAAGGATCCACAATACTGCCCAAAATTAGCCTAATATTTAAAACGGAATACAATGCTTATATTTAGATGAAAAGGGGGCAAGAATGAAAATGAAACACGAGCATAATCTGAAAAAAGTATGAGAATAATAAAACACAATAAAATGGATTCTAAAATTAACTGGGTAAGTTAAGTAATGAAACCGTCAATATGGAAATATGAAAGACGGAGTAGTGAAGCACCCAACGCCAGGTATAGCCATGACCTAAAAAAAACTGGCGTTGAGGTGTTCCACCTTATTTGCATATCATTAACACTAATGGCTGTTAAAGTCAACAGCAGACCATCTTGGCAGTAAGAGGTGACGTTGGTGAGCTTTGAAGATCCCCATCAGTCAATATACTGAGCTTTGTGGATCTGCCCCATGATGGAGTTTGAAATCTCATTGGAAAGAGCAGTGAGATTTGATTTGACCAAAATAAACGCGCTTCAAATTATCCAAGTGTGTGCCCCAACATCAAGTCACACGGGCAATTAAGTGGAAGATTTATACCATTAAATCAACCAACTTCACAACCAATTAAATGGCGACCAAGATTATTATGGGATATTTCAATGCAAAGATTGCTGCCCTGAAGAAAGACCACGCATCTGTTGGCAAGTGTGATTGCGCAACAGGAATGAACGTGCACACAAATTGTTAACATTTGCAGCATGTGAACATTTCTACATTAATTCATTCTTCAAGAAGAATCGAAATAGAAAATGGACGTGGAGTGGAACCAATGGAATCATGAATATCACTGATTTATATCCTAGCTAACAATAGACACGTGATTAAACACTGTACTCAACACAAGAAGTGGTCACTGATTGGTTTGCTGCAAATTACAGTACATCTTAATGCGAAGATGAAGATAAAACAATCGTACTCACTATTTCTTTGTTGAATACCACATAACCCTGTGATATAAATATTGTGGTAGATCTCATAAGTTGCACTCGTGGGAATTGCCATAAGTAAAATCAGAGAACTGAAAAGGCAAATGGGATATTCTGATTCTCTAACAGATATGGTAAAAACGACTGAAAACCACACTTAGCCAGGCCACACAGATGAGTTTACTCTTCCAAATCTTGCAGATTCTTCAATTTTGACACTTAATTCTAACAATCTGAATCAAGACCAGAGCTACAAATATTTCTTATATGAACACTGCAGTAAACCCTATGATATTCAGGTTTTGGTATTATGTGAGCCCTTGCATGTACAAACCATGCGGGAAAGGGCTTTTTTGGAGCCGTTTTATTCTGGTATGACCAAAAAGGCTCCAGCTCACATTTTTTTGCAAACTCGCTGGAATTCTGATAGCTCTGTTACCTCAAAAATGCTAAACCGCTTCAAATAACTCGCAGATTTTAACTCGCCACCACAGTCTGTTGAGAGAGCCTCAATAGATGCAGATTTGCATCATTACAAGCCACACTGCCTGTTTAGCTCTGCTGAGCATGCACTTACTGTAATGTGTCTAACTATTCTATTGTAGTGTCTTCCCATCTACACTACTGGCTATCTCATGATGTACTTTGCTGGAAATATATATATATATAATATATATATATATATATATATATATATATATATATATATATATATATATATATATATATATATATATATATAAAATCAACAACACTCATGGCCTTCATTTTTGAATTGCCTTAAAGTTCTTCTGTACATTTTTGTCAATTGGTTGCACACAGGAAATCTCATTTTCATGTGAAATGGTACACTGCCTTACAAGCTTCTTAATTAATGATAAATTCATTTATTGCACTATTAAATATTCTGTACAAGCTGCTTGATTGATGATGCATTAATTTGTTGCACTATAAAATATTCTGTGTAGCAGAGCTGCGCTGCTTTCAAAGTGACTTGTGTTTTTTTATAGGTACTAATTAATTTACTTCAGTTAGCTAAAAGTAAAACACTCTGATTTTGTTTGTAGCTTTTATTGCTACTGATAAGATAGCACACGTAATTGCTTAGACCTTGATTTTATCAGACTGCGATCGTCAGGTTTCTCGTATGACACAAACGCAGCATTATATTGAAGGTAAAAAGCCTGGGAAATTTTTACTTTTCGGCCTATGCGTATAAAGGTAATCCTAAAGGACACAGGAGTGTCAGCGCAAGTTGATTGTGTCATTTGTTACACAAATGATTTGTTTTGCAGAAAGACTCCGTCAATAATCATTTCCTGTGAATTAATTTTTGCGCAACTGCACAATATGTTCACTTTTTTAAAAAGCAATATAAAAGGTCACTGACGGATTAAGTCAATTTGTTACAAATGGATTTGTTACACATCATAGAAGCTCTCACATTTCAGGGCTTTAAATCTGTGCATATCTTCCATCAGAACATTTCAAAACAGTTGTGTTCTGATTGGGACCTAATGATAGGTATTCTGGATCCAGGCTCACCTAGCATGTGAAAAGATCCATGTAGCTTAACTCGTCCCCTTTTTAAATCACACAAAGTCCTTTTATTTTCATCAACCTTATTGAGTGGAGTTAACAGAAATATAAAAGTTCTTGTATGTGGATTGTAATGGCAAATGTCCCTTGTCAGGAGAATTATCTTGGTGAGATAAAGGTGCTCTGCTGTAGAGGGAAGTGCTTCTCTGAGGGGAAGGTGAAAAGGAAAGCATTTCTAAGGGAGCAGTGGAAGATGTCTTACTCGCTATCTGCTGATGGAAAGAGAGAGCACACTTTCCGATCAGACAGGAACAAGCTAGGCCTTCCTGTCACTTGGATGTGGCCAAGGCATGGTTTGAAGAGGGATGTGTCTACGTTCCGTTATCTCTGTTCTGCGGGTGTCAACGTAGTCTGGTTGATGCCCTTCGCCAATGCATACATTGCCCACTATCACCCATCCTAGGTCACGTCTTTGGGCAAATGGGGCGTTGTGGGGTCCGTTGCGCTGTCCGCGGACTTTGTGCACCCTCAGGATGTCCCTGCCGAGCAGTAACAAAATCTTGACATCTTGCTATATTGGCGGGATGCGGTCAGCTATTCCCCTAATGTGTGGGTGATGGCGTGCCACGTCTGGTGTGGGAATCTCGTTCCTGTTTGCCGCCATGTGATTACACTGAGTGTAGGGAGAGGTATCTTTACTCTGTCGTCCACTGAACATATGGTATAGCCATTTGCTCTCCTCCCTGTTGTCTCCGTCAGTCCTGCGCAGGTTCTGAGTGTGTAGGGTGAGGCATTGTCTTGTGTGTTGAACAAGCGAAAGAACTCCGACTTCACTAATGATCAGATGTTTTGATCATCGATGATTGCGTACATCCTAATTGCCCTCTCAGGTTGTCCCTTGGGGTTTACTTCGACAAGGCATATTTTGGAGCAGGGCCTTTTGGTCACATCCTTCTCCGCAAACCTCGTTGCACTGGGATGTGACGGATATTGACTTCTCCTCTTCCTCCCCGCCATGCTTTGTCATGGAGGAAGGGTTGTTGAGTTGGTGAAGTGTTAGCGCCTCTGGTTGTAGAGATGGTTCATGCTTGTCACTGTTGCATACTGCGCATTTGATGGCTTCTTTACAGTCTTTGGTTAGATGTGTTATGGAAGCGCAGCACCTGAACCAAACTCTCCGAGTAAGTTCTTGCGTTCCTCTATGGGCTTCATCCTAAATCCGTTACACTTGTTAAGTGGGTGTGGCTTCTTGTGTATGGAGCATTCCCTGTTTCCCTGCTTGGAGCTGTAGAATGATTGGGACGTGTGGATGTTTTAGGAGACACGTCTGCCCTGTGGACCGAGATAGGCGTTGCCGTATGTTGTCTCCGGTCCTTCATTCTTTAGGTTGCTTGCACTGGGTGCAGTTGGTGTACCTAGGACGAAGCTGGGATAATTTTTTGTTCTTGCTGCTTCGCGAATAAAGCTCAAAAACAATGAGATGGGGGGGGAAGGCGACTTGATCTCCCTTTTGTATTTTGAACCTTGCAAAGTCCATCTTTCTTGGAGGTTGTAAGGTAGCTTCTCCAAGATGGGTTTCACTCTGCGAGCGGAATCTAAGATGTTGAGACCAGATTGGTCTGCTCTTGAAGACTCCAATTACTACATCAGATCTCCGAGCTCCTGTAACTTTGAGTAGTCTTTGGCTGTAATTCTGGGGAAGTTGTTGACTCTCTCTTGAAGAGTGCATCTTCGACTGCCTCGGGGCTACCATAGCACTCCTCTAGTCTTTCCCATACTAAACTGTTTGCTTTGTGTAGCTGTTTAAAGCTGTAGTGCAGAATCTGATCTTCCAGAAAGGCTGTAGTATTGCAGCTTGCTTCCGAGCAGTATGGCTGTAGAAGCTGGAGCTTTTCTGTGCTGGATCCCCAAGCATAAGGTGTCCTTTTCACTATTCTGGATCCAGGCTCACCTAGCATGTGAGAAGATCCATGTAGCTTAACTCGTCCCCTTTTTAAAGCACACAAAGTCCTTTTATTTTCTTCAACTTTGAGTGGAGTTAACAGAAATATAAAAGTTCTTGTATGTGGATTCTAATAGCAAATGTCTCTTGTCAGAATTATCTTGGTGAGATAATGGTGCTCTGCTATAGAGGGAAGTGCTTCTCTGAGGGGAAGGTGAAAAGGAATGGCTTTCTAAGGGAGCAGTGGAAGATGCGTCTTACTCACTGTCTTCAGATGGAAAGAGAGCACACTTTCTTGTCAGACAGGAACAAACTAAGGGGCATAACAATATGCAGATGAAGGCAGGGGGAGAGGACTAAACCAATCTCAAATATGAGCACTGGGAGGTTGCCATGGCAACTGGCTAATGGCTTGTGTGGGGGGTACTATTTGTAACAATAATGTTGCAATATACACATCTCTGGCTGCCTCAGAGCAGGGGAAAACATGCAACTTAGCTGGGGAGGGCTGGCTGTCTGAGAGCAGGAAAAATATACAGAAATAAACAATCCTGTTCCAGGACAATAGACTTCATGTATTTTTTTTTTCCATTGAGTTTTATTAGACACCACATAAATATTGATAGGGGATATGTATCAAGTGTTACAAACTAGCTGGCGCATTGTTTCAAAACAGTTACATTGACAGTGTAAAAATTACACTATGCATCTTTTTTTTAATTTTTTTTTTACGTCAATTGCTTCACTTGCACCATGAGCTTTTTGGGGAATGGTTATTGAAGGCATTAGGGGAGAAGATAGTCGGAGCAATATTATAAGGAGATGTATGAAAAGTGGCACCTATAACTGTTTCAGTTTTCTTCTCTCTCCGTGTCCGTGTCATACAGTACATACCGTACATTATATGTATCTGTTCATAAAATGTCTTTAAATATAGCCCTCTTTTTGTAACCATAAAGAAAAATAAAAGGAAGCGCAAAGATTTGGGTAATGGTATGAGAACACCTTTTATATGAGCAAGATTGGCAAAAATAAACAATATACAATGATATAAATAAAATGTCAATGTGAATAGAATGCACTAGGTGGTGCCAAATGATGCAGACTGCTGCTGGTGAGAGTCAGAGAACAAAGATGTGAGCAATGAAGACTCCTCGTGATGGTCTAAGTCCTATGACCAACTGATAGGCACCGATGGAAAGCAGGAAAGGGGATCGGGTGTAAGGGGGTGCCTATGTGAGCCGCAATGCTCAATCAGCTCACCAAACCTCCGCTGGCTTCAGCTCCGGCTAGGTGAATCCCTCGAATCCACTCCTCCGATCCGGGCGCTGACAGTGGTCCGTGCATGGGTTTCCGGGTATGACGTCACTTCCGGACGTGACGACGTAGTAACCCTTCCCGGCCGTGTAGTAAGATCCTCCTCCACACTAACAGTAGAATGATTCAGATGCAATGTCCTCACAGGGCGCACATGCAGTGCATGATGGGAATCCCCTGTGGCAAATGGGTACGCAGACCCTTGGCTCCTCCTACGCGTTTCACCAAACTAGTTGGCTTCGTCAGGGATAATGGAGGGCATACTCAGTTGGTTAATAAACCCCATCCAATTGATTGAATAATTAATCAATTATAATGCTCATTATATAATTCTAAAGAAAATTCATTAAGGGGTATCTATACAATAAAACGGAGATGCTGCTCACAGTATTGAGATTGGTTCATGTCACAGAACAAAGAATGAAAATCAAAGTATATGAATACTATAAAAATGTGATTAAAATGAGTAATGGAACTTCAAGCAAATATATTTAACTAGATCATTACATACAAGACAATAAATATTCAAACAAATATACATAACTAAATCATTAAATGCAATACACTCAAAATACTTATTAGATTTGAACACATCAAAAAAGTTATTTAATAAAAAGCAATATGTGCAAAAAAAAGTAGTGTAGATATATAATACTTAAAATACACATGTATATATACACACAAACAAATGTATACATAAAATGCAAATAATCAGGTACATATATGCCCACAATAAATAAGTCTAATGTTGTAAATGAAAAATATATAAAATATATAAAAAATATACATATTGAATAAATCCACAAATATTTACTGAAATGCAAAAAGATCTAGATCTTCATTGAGACCCGCTGGACTAGATGTTTGTAATTTAAAGATCCAGTAAGTCTCCTGTTTCCTTAGCCTTAGGCTAAGGCCACGCTGCCTCAGTCAGCGCGCCCGCACTGCAGACAGGCGGCACGCTGAAAGGCAATTGACCGCTACCTGCGGTCTGTAGAGAGCGGGAGGGGGCGTGGTTTGAGTGGAGGGTCCGTTCGTCCCCCCCACACACAGAGCTTCCCTCCCACAGCTCCTTCCCTGCTCCCCTCCACTCACAGACACACACACACACACACACACACACACATACACACACACACACACAGGCAAATACACACGGGGGGGGGGTGAATCGGAGCAAGAGGGAAATCGGAACGGGGGGATCGGAGCAGGGGGGGAATTGGAAGGGGAATCGGAGCAGAGGGGGGAAATCGGAACGGGGGGGTGAATGGTACGGGGGGGGGATCGGAGCAGGGGGGGGTGGGGGAAATCAGATTGGCTGCTGGGATCCAATCCGTGATTGGTTCCCTTGCATGCCACGTGACGCGGCACTCGCCGAAACCACAAGCTCCTTGTAGCTTCGGCTGGCTGACGCGTCACAGCACGCTGTCGGCCACGCTGGAAGGAGCCAGCGGGGACATCAAGAACAGAGGAAAGCAGCTGGCCGCACGCGCCGCCAGCCGCAGCGGGACCAAAGCCTTGGGAGTCTATCACCTCTCATACTAGTTGATGTGTTCTATACCTTTGACAGAAAGTCCATCAATACTCTTAATGTGTGTTGTTAAAAAATGTCTAGAGACCCCATGACCAAATAAACATTTTAAAATATTTCTTCTATGCTCAGTGAAGCGTTCTTTTAAAGCTGCAGTTCAGTCTTTTTTTTTATTTTTTATTTTTATTTATTTTTTTACTTCAATTGTTTCATGTGGGCAATCTCTAATGATCTAAAGAGCTGTATAGCTGCAGGTCAATTAGTTCTCCATGTATTGATAGGCAAAATTTGGTGACATAATTAGTGAAGGGATCTGTTTATATTCTGCTTCACTCCCTCAGTGGAAGCTCATGAATATTCATGAGCATTCCTGCACTGACATGCTAGAGGGAGGGCAGGGCTGACAAAGGGGTGTGCCAGAGTTTGTGACAGGACATGAAGGGGCAGTGCCTTAGCAAATGGCTGTTAAAATAGAATACAAGAAAATTGATCTTTCAAAGTTGTTTTTTTAAAAACAGAAAATGCTAAAAGTATTTTTTCTTACTACAGAACTGATTTATTAAAAAAAACACACATGCAGGATATTGACTGAACTGCAGCTTTAAACTCCTTTTTGTATGCCCTATATACTGTAAGCCACAAGTGCAAGTGAGCAAATAAATGACATATTCAGTGTTACAGTTCATAAATTGTTTCATTTTGAATGTTTCTCCTGTGACTTTAGACATAAACTCATTACTCTTATTAACAATATGTTTGCACGTCAAGCAATTCAAACGTCCGCATTTATAAGATCCTGTTGGACGTGTAGGTAACCACATATTGGTTGGAATCGATTCTTTTATTTGGTTACTGTTACCTTTTCTCAATAAAGTTGGTGCTAGCATTATAAGATTTTTTGCATGTTTAAATACGATCTTTGGTCTCTCTTTAAAGGTATTACCAATAATGGGATCATTTAAGATGATTCCCCAATGTTTCTCAAATACCTTCTTAATTTCATTTGAGGCCCCATTGAATTTCGTAATGAAAAGACAAGTGTCTTTGTGTAATTCATTATGACCCTTTAGAGTTTCTTGTTCTAGGAGAACCTGTCTATCTTGACCCCTAACTCTTGTCATGGCTACATCTAGTTTTTCCTTTTTGTAGCCTTTTGACAAAAGTTTGTTTTATAATACAAGAGATTGCTCCTCAAAATCGGAGTCTTTGGTGCAATTTCTGTGAATTCTTAGGAGTTGACCATAGGGAATGTTATTAATCCAAGCTTAGGAATGGTTACTCCTGTGGTCAAGAGTTTTCGTTAAAATCTTGTCACTTTCACTGAATAAAACTAGATTTAAAAAAATGATCATTGTCGGATTATGTTCATGGGTAAAATGTAAATTAATATCATTATTATTCAGGTATGTATAAAAATTTTAAAAGCTCTTCTGTCGTACCTTTCCATATTATTAAAAGGTCATCTATAAAACGTTTATAAAAACAGATGTTCTTATGAAAGGGATTGTTGTGCCAAATTTTATCAATCTCCCATTTCCCCATGAACAAATTAGCAAAGCTAGGGGCAAATTTCGTGTCCATAGCTGTCCCACAGGTCTGTAAATAAAATTTACCTTCAAATAAAAAATAATTATTTTTTTAAATAAAATCTGTACTTCTTAAAATAAATAATCTCTGTTCCATACTCATAAGGGGGTCTTGTTTTAAAAAATAATCAACGGCATCGATTCCTTTCTCATGTATAGTGCTTTTTTTGTAACCATAACTGTGCCCAGGACATACTTGAAAACGAGAGGTAACTTTCAATGTATTACTTCCTGGTAAAACATTATATAAATAAATAATAAAGCTGACCAGTTTAGGTAGCGTTGACTTCTGCTCCAACAAGATCTGCTCCTAGAGTGTAAGAAGTAATATCAAGGTTCATGCAAATGTGTCTGTCCTCAATTGATGCAGATGTAAATTATTTGATTATTGTTTTGGGGCAAATTGTACCATTTTTATACATAGACACCATTGAGCACAAACTTATTTTGGATTACTTTTCCTAATAAGCATTGCAGTATATTCCAATTAGTACGCTGAAGGAAAACCGTTATTCCTCGCCTAGGCTTCAGAACTGAGAGGAACCTTTCCTCTGCCAAGAAAGCTGAAGGTCTTGTGACTGGATACACAATCTGCACCTGTTTGCAGCAGACTTCCCAGGAAGCTTTCACGCCCTGTCACCTGTTATCTCCGATTTTTGTTGAACTTACAGGCCCGGGAATAGGAAAGAAATGAAACGTAACGCAAGCCAGGTTTCAAATCTTTTGTCTCAATTTATTACTCATAGGGTAATGACTTGTATACAGGAAAAAGAAGATATTGGTTAGAGGCGTAACATAGGCGTAACATAGGCGTAACATAGGCGTAACATAGGCGTAACCTGGGTGTGTCTTGGGCGTAGCATTGGTTACAGGCGTGATTTAGGGGCAGGACATATTAGTGGCATGATTTTGGGACGTGTTTCTCCCAATACAGGCAATGTCTGAATACATAGCTTATTCATTGTCTGTTATGAAAAGAGACTTTGAATCTCTAGCAACTAAGTTATACTATTTTACCTCTTTCAGAGAATCAGTCTATTATATTCTAACTTAAAGAGCAGGAGACTGACAATACAAAAAGTATCTTAGCAATATCCTGAGCAGGAAGAAAGGAAATGTAATTTGGCAGAAACTGAGTGCCTTAGGAGTTATATTTCAGCAAAAGGCGGACTACAGCATCTTAACTAGTTATGATCAGACAAAATGGATGCTTAACACAAGTGTAGATTCTGGCCTGACCTACTGGTCCTAACAACTACTGGTCCTAACATACGCAATTCAAGTAATTAAGAAGTACATTAGTAATAAATTTAAAGGTAAATAAAGCACCTTGCTACGATGGCATGCACCCAACAGGAGCAAAGTTTAGCCATAGCCAGACTGTTATATTTAATATTCAAGGACTCCATATCCACATGGAGTCATTGGAAATGTTTTAATTTGTTGTATTCCGCTAACTTAGTAAAAACTTGAACCGTTTTGCAAAAATATAAAGGCTTTATTTAGACAAGTAGGACAATCTGTCCCAAACCTTCTACTGTTGGACTAAAACATGATTATGCTAGAAGCTAACCACAGTGCTATGTAAGCAATAGTTGTTGATGGAAGGGTGTCACATTTAATACAAAGATTATGAAACATGTGCTCCTGTTGCTTTGAAAACATTAAATCAAAGTTTATTAGCAAATCAGTGGCTACTGGTAATATAACAAGGAGTCTTTCTAGTTAAAAGCCATGACATCTTGGTTGTTACTATATAGATAACATTGGTTAAGTAAGCACACATAGATTACTCACGACACAGTACAAAATCAGGGGTGCACCAGAGATGTCGGGGATGCTTCCAATTAAGGGGTCTGCAGTAGATGCATCATCCTCTGTTGTGCCATCATCTGTGGGAGAAAATAGCTGAGGAGCCAAGGGTCATCATCGAATTCCGTTTAATTTTGTTTTAAGGGATTGCTGCTTTAAACGGTCAATATTTGTCACTACTGTATTAATAAACATTTTAATACACACGTCAGTGATAGCTAGACATCCAATACCAAGATAAAGTGGTATCTATAATTCATCTTCTATATAGACCAATAGAAAAAATACATATTATAAAAAGGCAATAAACAAGAGTGTCTACTCAGTTGATAAATATACAATAAACATCACATATGTCAGACATAACAAAAATGTCCAAAAAGGATATAACTTGACTTTGTCAAAACTGCAGCTTCTTAGAGGATAGCCTGCATCCACATGAATCTATTGAATTATATGTGGATCTCCAGAAATTTACAAGGAAACTCACATTGGGCAGACATTTCTCAACTGCTCCTATCAAATCAGAAATGTCATTTGACAATGTATGTTCCAATATTGATGATTTCACTATTGATGAACAAGCAGTTCTGGTTGACCTTATAAATCTAGCTGATGAAGGCAATATGGACACTTGTAAAGAGATGCCCATTATATACTCTAAATACAAACCCCGATCAGTTTTCTATCCCTACCATTCTCGGGGTCATTACATTGAGATTTTTAACAAATTGGTAGTGAAGGTTTTTTGGGAACTTTGTCAATCACAAGAAGGGAATTACAAATCTATAAACCATTTAACCACCCAAGAAAAGCTGGCATTACGGAAATTAAATACTAACCAAGATGTCATTGTACGTGAGGCAGACAAAGGCGGGGCAATAGTCCTTCAAAACAGAACAGATTACTGTAGGGACTCTAAAAACAATCCTTGCCCCAAACCTATTAAAGGGTACTAATAAACCTGTTAAAAAAGATTTGAGGGATACACTGGGAGTGGTGGGCAACCATAGATGCGCTAGATGTAAGATTTGCGCCAAGATGTTAACACACAACCTTTACATCATATGTTACTGGGCTTGAGTATAAGATCTCGAATTATATTGATTGTCCTCGTATGTAGTTTACATACTGCAATGTAGCTGCGATCTACAATACGTGGGCAGAACTAAGCGACACCTTAAATTGCGCATTATGGAGCATTTACTCAATATCGTAATATCCCTAAATTGGAAGGAACCTCTAAACCACTTACTCATTTACTTGCTCATTTTAAAAATGTACATGAATAACACAGTAGGTATACAGTATATGGGAATAGAGAGAATTATGGGTAACATTAGAGCAGGAGACCAGGACCTCCAAATTGCCAAGAGAGAGCAATTTTGGATTTATACTTTGCAATCTAAATACCCGGGAGGTCTCAATGATTATATTGAGCTCACCCCCTTCCTGAGATCGCCTATTTCATTATTTTCCCTCTCTTTTCCCTCCCCATCCATTCCCCACTGTATCACCATTTTGCCCACCCTCTTCCCCCCCCTCCTCCTACCCTGTCCCCCCTTTTCTCTTACCCTTGTCTATCATTTGTTTCTTTTGTGATTGATTATTTGTGCTTGATTGTTTTATTGATTATTTATGAATATGCAAGTTTATCACCTTATATTGGTGGCCTTTCTTAGTGCTCATTTTAAATCTCTACCTAATATTTTAATTATTTTTATATTATATTAAATTTCAAGTAGTTGAGTGCTTATATGCTCTAACCTCTTTGTTGTCAATTGCACACACTGTATATTAGCAATTTATCTAAATCTCTCATTACTGTGGAGTGATAGTACTTAAGGCCCCCTATAGGTGTCCCAAACTTTAGCCTGATGAAGCACCGGAGTGTGTGAAACGTGTTGCGGAGTTCACTCAGTGCAAAGATAGACATCCAGACACTCAGTTGTCCAGCTTACAGCCTCCCCACGGAGCTCTGGGCCGTTTCCATCAGGCTAACTCCGAGTGGGAGTAGCGCTGTATCTGTAGAGACACGGCGATTGCGGTGGACTACTCCATACGGGTATCGCGAGAGGACGCAACCCGGAAGTACCACCCGAGTATTGCCGAGCCAGTTGGTCCCAGCGCGCGGGACTGATCTGTGAGCCTCTGCGTTTACCCCGTGTCTACTTGTGCCAGATGTCCGTGCACTGTCTTCTACTGGACTAATTTTATTATACATGTAAGTGACTTCTTGCAATTGTTTTATGTGTTTAATACATTTATATTGACGCTTGGTGCGCTTCTGTGCCTTCTTTCTTCTTAGAGGATAGCCTGCATCCACAAGAATCTATTGAAAAAAAGAAGAGAAGCGCGTGTCACATATTATAGGCTAAAGCGGTAAAATTCAGGGCATTATTGAAAACCCTGCTCTCTGATTGGTTAAAATGCCGGGCATTATCCAATCAGTAATGCCCGGAATTTTAGCAGCTTGCAAAGTGCAGTTTTCAATGTTTTTATTTCCAGCCAATCAGCTTTCAGAACAGCTGAGACAGGTCAGGGGATTGGTTAGAATGAAGTAACAGCTCTGAGACAGGGCAGGGGATTGGTCAGGAAGTATCAGCCACGGGTTGACTCCTCCCCCTCTCGAGCTGACAGATTTTCTGAGCAGATTCAGTGGAATTGGGGGGGGGGGGGTCGGCAAAAAAGTAAGTGGCTGTCTGCAGTTTGTGTGTATGTGTTTGTCAATAGCAGTGTGTGTGTGTTGTGCTGTTGTGTTGTATATCTGTGTAGAGGTGCTGTGTGTGTGTGTGTCAGTGTCAGCAGCCGTGTTTATGGATGTAGCATGCGTGTGTAGCAGTAGTTTGTGTGTGTAGAGGTGCTGTGTATAGAGGTGTGTGGGGTGTGTGTAGAGGTGCTGTGTTGTGCTGTTGTATGTGATGCCGCAGTTTGTGTGTATAGAGCTACTGTGTGTGTGTATAGAGCTCCAGTGTTTATGGGTGTAGCATGTGTGTGTAGCAGCAGAGTTTGTGTGTAGAGCTGCTGTGTTTTGTGTGTGTGTTTGTAGAGGTGAGGTGTGCTGTTGTGTGTGTGTGTGTCTGTAGAGGTGTGTGTGTGTGTGTGTGTGTGTACACAGAGGGGACGGCAGTGTGTGGATATAAATATCTGCAGTGTAAGCGTATATAGAGGTGGTTTCATGTATTTACCATTTTATTTTAATTAAAAAATCTATTTAACTATACAAAAGTGTCTATTATTTATGAAATAAGCCTACATTTAGCCGATAATAGTAATAATCCCCTCAGAACAGGGCATTACTGGCAATAATGCCCTGGCTGGAAGAGTTGAAGGCCCGAGGCTTTGCCTCGGGCCTTCAACTCTTCCAGCCAGGGCATTATTGGCCAGGAATGCCCTGTTCTGAGGGGATTATTACTTAAGTATAAGTCTGTAAAACATTTATTGCCAGAATGTAAAATAATTAGGTAGCACACTCACAAAGGAAACTACTGTAGCCCATGCACATTTAGAGAGCAGTATCTCTGATGGATCGTACTCATCTGTAGGGGATCCACACCGAACTTTCAGACCTCCAAGTTGTTTGTAGTGGAGCGCGGTCCAGGAATCCAATGCAGCCTTTAGTCCAATGTTCAACTGGGCTACTATGTTGCAATGACGAAGCAGCAATATCACGATACACAGACTGCTCGCAGGCACTCACGAGCGTTATGACGTAATAAGTCTATACCATCCGGGTCCCTACGAATTTCGTCAACACGTGACTTAGTCAGGGGAGTAAAGTCTCTAGTGTCCGTAATGCTTAAATAGCCTAAGCGCAATCACTAAAATCAATTGCACATAACGGTACTTACGGAGTATATATAACTAGTGATATAGATATATACAGCATACAAAGCAGTGATAGCATTGAAAAGGAAAACATAATTCGCATAAAAAAATAAAAATCCACAGTACGTATAAAAAAACATGAACATATTCATAAATCCATGTTAGGAGCACTAATTAATGCACAATTTATTTACTTAATGAATTAAAATGTCAATGAGACAAAAACTACCATTGCTACTCGTAGAATGAAAGTGGGGAATGAATCAAAATAAATATAAAACTAAACTAAATGTGACAAGAAAGGAAAAAAAAAAAGAGGGAAGGGAAAATGAAAAATATAAAACCAGGGATAAAAAAAGAGGGGGTGTGTATGAACTAATATATATCCATTATGACTCAATCATGATGATTATAAAGTAAATACCTACATATTACAAACATTATATTAAAGCACAATACCAGTTGCTGCGAATACCATCAGGAACCAGTGGTACAGATGATATAAAACTCACCCAGAAAAGAAGAGAGCAGCAGGGGCACAGGTGTTTATACCAAAATTCTGGTATCCAGACACTCATTGAGACCAACGGGAGCTAACGTACTCAGTGTTTATATCCAAAATGACTCCTTTCTGCACAGGGTCCGGAACCTATCCCCTCCCAAAATTGAGGAGGGGATCTGTTCCAGACCCATAACAGTAAGGAGTCCCGGATTACGGTTATGATGGTTATAGAAGTGTCTAGAAACACTATGTGTAGTTAAACCCTTAGCAATACTCCTATGCAAAACCAAAGACGGAACATAAAACACAGACAGAGCTCAGTTTTAGCACATCCAGTGAATGTGCTAAAACTGAGCTCTGTCTGTGTTTTATGTTCTGTCTTTGGTTTTAAATATGTATTGCCATGCTCAGTAGCACTCCTCTTTGACACTCATATGCTTATGTATATGTTGTGGTTATTTTGGGGGTTCAGTAGGAGCTTGTTAGGTGTCCAGTATGTTTTACAATTGTTGTTCAGCTAGTCTTGGCTGATTGGAGGGTGGCAACCTCCTATCTAATTGAAGCTCACCCCCTCCCACATTTAAATGGTTAAGGGCTCACTCCATAGCATCTTCCACTCAGGGGAACTTGCGTGCTTGCAGTATGGTTGTGACAACTCTAATAAAGAGTGCTTTTCCTGGTAATGTACAGGTTAATAAAAGCTTCAATCAGACTTAGAACTTTGCAACTAATATTGACAGATTTACTATAAATCATTCTTCCTGTTATTACACAGGTTATTAAGAATTTATATTAGCATTAGGGACCCCTGAAATGTGGTCTGCCGTGCAGTTGGCTCAGGGGCTTACAACAATTTTGGCCAAAAATGTCAATGTTACTTAATAGATATTTATACATATATATTTAGGCAATGTACCGTGTATGAGTTTCACTGGATGTGCTAAAACTGAGCTCTGTCTGTTTTATGTTTTGTCTTTGGTTTTAAATATGTATTGCCATGCTCAGTAGCACTCCTCTTTGACACTCATATGCTTATGTATATATTGTGGTTATTTTGGGGGTTCAATAGGAGCTTGTTAGGTGTCCAGTATGTTTTACAATACTCCTATGCTCAAGGAATCTAATATTGACAGGACAGATAGTCCTCCCAATATATGGAATACCACAAAGACAACATAACATGTACACTGCATGTGTCTGACACTCAATGTGTCCCTTAACCTTATGGACACTACCATTTGAATGTGACTTAAAATAATTACTTAAATGTAATTGTTGACACATAATACCAGGGGGCCTGGGCTACTATGGCCGTTTCATTGACGACATCATTATTATTTGGGATGGGAAGAGAGAAGTCCTTGAATATAATTTCTAGGTGTGTATATATGAACATTGGTGCAAACTGCTAACTAAACAATAAAATATGAGCATAAATGGACTGGGGATATATTAAAAGAGTTCCTGGTTGCTCTGAAATGAAAATGAAGAAAAGACAAAATAAGGTGAAGTACGTTTTAGTAATGATTATTGCGCAAAAGTATATCGCTATTTACAAAGTAGCAGATGTAAATAAGCATATATGATATAAAATCCTCTCCGTCCTCGCTATTTACAAAGTAGCAGATGTAAATAAGCATATAGGATATAAAATCCTCTCCGTCCTGCTGCCTGTAGTGATGATTTGTTTCTCCTCCACATGGAACGCCGAGATCCTCTGTTGTGGATTTCCTCCGACTGCAGCTGCCCTCCTGTGCTTCCTGGTTACTCATCTGATGTCGCGAGACTGCCTCTGTAAACCTAACTTACCGTGGCTCCGGCGGCTTCCTCCCTGCGTCGCCATGGCAACGCGACGTCAAAATGACGCTGCGAGGTCATGTGACGTCACGTTGCTATGGCAACGTGACGTCATTACGCCGGTGCGCGGGTAAGTTGGGGTTGGGGGGGGGCGCAGGAGTGAGGGGACAGCCAGCAGGGGGGCGCAGGGAAAAAAGTTTGCGCCCCCCTGGTGTGTGTGTGTGTATATATATATATATATATATATATATATATATATATATATATATATATATATATATATATATATATATATATATATATGTATATATATGTGTGTGTGTGTGTGTGTGTGTGTGTAGAGGTATCTGTAACGTGTTAGCCAAGCTTAATAATCAATGATGAATAGATGATACCGTTCTGTGGCTTACGAAATGTTTTGTGCGAGCTTTCGAGATGCACTGATCTCTTCTTCTGGCAATGTTACAATGAATAAATCAAGGTTTAACTTAAAAACAGTGCATCTTGGAATGTTATCTGTGACTGAACCGTATCCCTCCCCCTGTGCAGTATGCGATTTTAGACTTGAGGTGTTAAATAGTCCCTGAATGTTAGTGATGTAAGTGTGTGTGTGTATGCATGTAAATTTATACAGCGCCCACATTGTATACTGTGCTGTACAAAAGGTGTGTGTGTAGTGTGAGTGTATAACAATGGTGTGTGTTGGTGTTAAAATGTAAAAGGGTGTTGCATTACTTAAAGTGTGTGTAGATAATATGTGGTCCCTATTGGTATATAGGGATGTAATTACATACAGTATTTGTATGTGTGGAAATTAGGTCTCATGTCAGTAGTGACTCATAAAACTTCGGTCTCGGTTTAGGCCATCGCCAAGTGTCCCGAACAGTTCCATAAATTTGTATTCATGCAACCGTCTCTCTTTCAGTGTTCTAAGATTACCTTTGAGTAATCCTTCAGATTACCACCTTCAGATCGTTAATGTTATGGCCAGAGTCAGAGACTTGATCGCCGACAGGACTGTCTCTTGTTCCGCTTGTGGCAATGAAGATTCATTCTTGTTTAGCCTCTGTCCCGTCTCACCTATGTAGTAGCAGCCCCCTGGGCATTTCATTTACATGATGAGGTAAATGACATTGCTGGAGGAACAGGTGAACCTTCCTCTGATTTTGTACTCCAGATTCCTGTGTGGTATTTGTATTGTGCCCGCTGTGTGGAGCATTGCGCAGGTTTTGCATCTTGTATCCTGGCATGGTCTATCCAGGGGTGAGCAAACTTTTTATGCCGAGCCCCCCTTTTCATCCATGAAATTTCTCGGGCCCCCCCTGCCTGATGTAATCAAAATCCCATGACGTCAGCGCATGTGAGCTGGTTCAGCCAATGAGGACGAACCAGCTTTTTAACGCCCCCACCACGCATCTACAAAAAAAGTATTTATAACACAAATTACATCACTTAAAAATAAATATTATGATATTTGTCTCATAGCGTCCCCATTTCTGCTGTGTTATTAATCTCTCTCTTCCCGCCACATTAGAACCTCTCAGGACCTCTCTCCCCTCTTCCAGTCTCTCCCTCTCCCTGTATTTCTCACTCCCTCTCCAGTCCCTCTCTATCCGTCCCCTCAGTGTCTCCCCCTCCCTCCCCCCACTCTTTCCCTCCCCCTGTGTGTCTCTCTTTCTTCCTTCCCCCATTGTCTTACTCTCCTTCCAGCCATTGTCTCTCCCTCCCCCCAGTGTCTCTCTCGCACTCTCCCTTCAGCCATTGTCACTCCCTCCCCCCAGTGTCTCTCTCACACTCTCCCTCCTGCCAGTGTCTCCCTCCCTCCTGCAAGTGTCTCTCTCATCCCCATGTCTCTCTTTCACCCCCTCCCCATGTAGTTCTTTCACGCCCTCCTCATGTGGCTCTTTCACCCCCCTCCCCATGTCACACTCTCACCCCCCCTCATGTCACGCACACCCCTCCTCATGTCCCAGTCCCACCCCCCCCCATGTCCCAGTCTCACGCTCACCCCCCCATGTCCCAGTCTCACACTCCCTCCCCATATCCCAGTCTCACACTCCTTCCCCATGTCCCAGTCTCACACTCCCTCCCCATGTCCCAGTCTCACACTCCCTCCCCATGTCTGTCTCACACTCCCTCCCCCATGTCCCAGTCTCACACTCACCCCCCCATGTCCCAGTCTCACACTCACCACCCCATGTCCCAGTCTCACACTCACTCCCCCAAGTCCCAGTCTCACCCCCCCCCATGTCCCAGTCTCATACTCGCCCCCCCATGTCCCAGTCTCACACTCACTCCCCCATGTCCCAATCTCACCCCCCATGTCCCAGTCTCACCCCCCCCATGTCCCAGTCTCACACTCCCATGTCCCAGTCTCACACTCCCATGTCCCAGTCTCACACCCCCATGCCCCAGTCTCACCCCCCCCCATGTCCCAGTCTCACCCCCCCCCCCATGTCCCAGTCTCACACTCCCATGTCCCAGGCTCAGTCTCACCCCCCATGTCCCAGTCTCACATCCCCATGTCCCAGTCTCACATCCCCATGTCCCAGTCTCACATCCCCATGTCCCAGTCTCACATCCCCATGTCCCAGTCTCACATCCCCATGTCCCAGTCTCACATCCCCATGTCCCAGTCTCACACCCCCATGTCCCAGTCTCACACCCCCATGTCCCAGTCTCACACCCCCATGTCCCAGTCTCACACCCCCATGTCCCAGTCTCACACCCCCATGTCCCAGTCTCACACCCCCATGTCCCAGTCTCACACCCCCATGTCCCAGTCTCACACCCCCATGTCCCAGTCTCACACCCCCATGTCCCAGTCTCACACCCCCATGTCCCAGTTTCACACCCCCATGTCCCAGTCTCACACCCCCATGTCCCAGTCTCACACCCCCATGTCCCAGTCTCACACCCCCATGTCCCAGTCTCACACCCCCATGTCCCAGTCTCACACCCCCATGTCCCAGTCTCACACCCCCATGTCCCAGTCTCACACTCACCCTCCCATGTCCCAGTCTCACACTCACCCTCCCATGTCCCAGTCTCACACTCACCCTCCCATGTCCCAGTCTCACACTCACCCCCCCATGTCCCAGTCTCACACTCCCCCCCATGTCCCAGTCTCACACCCCCCCCCCCATGTCCCAGTCTCACCCCCCATGTACCAGTCTCACACCCAATGTACTAGTCTCACCCCCCCTATGTCCCAGTCTCACCCCCCATGTCCCAGTCTCACCCCCCCATGTCCCAGTCTCACACTCCCATGTCCCAGTCTCACACTCCCGTGTCCCAGTCTCACACCCCCGTGTCCCAGTCTCACCCCCCCGTGTCCAAGTCTCACCCCCCCATGTCCCAGTCTCACACCCCCGTGTCCCAGTCTCACACCCCCGTGTCCCAGTCTCACACTCCCGTGTCCCAGTCTCACACTCCCGTGTCCCAGTCTCACACCCCCGTGTCCCAGTCTCACACCCCCGTGTCCCAGTCTCACCCCCCCGTGTCCCAGTCTCACACTCCCGTGTCCCAGTCTCACACCCCCGTGTCCCAGTCTCACACTCACCCTCCCATGTCCCAGTCTCACACTCACCCTCCCATGTCCCAGTCTCACACTCACCCTCCCATGTCCCAGTCTCGCCCTCCCATGTCCCAGTCTCGCCCTCCCATGTCCCAGTCTCACACTCCCATGTCCCAGTCTCACACTCCCATGTCCCAGTCTCACCCCCCGTGTCCCAGTCTCACCCCCCCCCATGTCCCAGTCTCACTCCCCCCCCATGTCCCAGTCTCACTCCCCCCCCCCCCCCATGTCCCAGTCTCACTCCCCCCCCCCCCCATGTCCCAGTCTCACTCCCCCCCCATGTCCCAGTCTCACCCCCTCATATCCCAGTCTCACTTCCCTCCCCATGTCCCAGTCTCACCCCCCAATGTCAGTCGTCCCCCCCCCCCCCATGTCTCAGTCTCACTCACCCCCTCTCCTCATGTCACACACGCTGATGCAGGAAGCAAGAAGGAGATGCTGCAGTGTAGCACAGCGCCACCTAATGGCCAAAAGAAAAATTGCTGCTACAGACGGCTTTTTTTCTCTGCTCCTGGCAAAATCGCTGCTGCTTCCTGCGCCCCCCCTAAACAATCTTGCGCGCCCCCCAGTTTGCGCACCGCTGGTCTATACACACACCCACATATATACACACACATATACATATGGTCATATACATATATATATATATATATACACACACACACACACACACACACACACACACACACACACACACACACACACACGTGTGTTTGTGTATTTAGACATTTGTCACAATAGAGGCATGCTTAATGAATTCTAAATATGGCATATGGACGTGTGTGTGTGTGTGTATATATATGTAGCCCCCTGTAAACAGCACAGGCTATACCTA
Organism: Ascaphus truei; assembly: GCF_040206685.1. Classification (NCBI taxonomy): domain Eukaryota; kingdom Metazoa; phylum Chordata; class Amphibia; order Anura; family Ascaphidae; genus Ascaphus; species Ascaphus truei. The sequence goes on from NC_134487.1 coordinate 66,925,168, forward strand.
TCTTCCTCCTACTATGGTAAGTCCTGTTAAGGGCAGGCACCAGTAGTCATCATGGGTTTTCCCCCTGCCAAGCCCTGCCCTGAGTGGTAGATGCAGGCCCCTGCCTCTGCTGCAGGCACGAGACAGAGGGGCGGCTCTGCTGACATCACAAGGGGTGGGGCTAACTATATTTAGCAGCCAGCTCCCGGAGTTGCGCGGGCTTCTGGTCTTCTTCTGGTTCTGTTGGTGTTCCGGTGCTGTCCGAGGAGTTGGAGGAGACAGTGCGGTCTCACCTGTGAGCCGCGCAGGAGCAAAGAGAGGAGTGGAGAGACTCGGCCACTTTGAGTAGAGCTGATTTTATTATAGACCCAGTGGACCAATGCCCCTCACCCCCTGTCTGGGGTGATGGGGAAAATCCATTCCCCACCCGAGGATAACCTCGGCGGTGGGCCGTGGGGTATTGACGCCCCAGCCCAGACCATCCTGTCAGAGGAGAGACTTGGAGGGAAGGAAAGGAGGAAAGATCTGTGCAGGGAGGAGAGCGGAGTAATTAGCTGAACATTGCTGCTGTTGTTGTGGCTGCTGGTCGCTGCTACATTTGAAGTCACTGATCTGACCAATAAAGAGACAATCCTTTTATACAAAGACTGTTGTGTGAGTCTGGAGCATTCACTCTGGGACCAAAGGGGGTTCTTCTATACAGGTCCTATCCCATATTCCTGAGAGTATAGAAGATGGAGGCGCTGCACCACTAAGAAAGCATGGATGCTACCACCCCAGAAGCCTGGCCCTGTCTCCCCAATAACAAAGCGGGAAGCTCAGGCCCTCCTGTTCCTCGCAGGTATGCACCACCACTACGCATGTAATCTGCCCTCACGCACCCTAGACACTACAGATGAGTCTGGGGGGGGGGGGTAATAAGGGTTACATATATATATATTTATATATATATGAGAGGAGAGAGCGCACGCCCCATAGTATAAAACCGTAAATTTATTGAGGGGAAGGGGGGGGTAAAAAAATGCACTCACAAGGGTACAAGTTTTAAAAGCAATTTGTGGTCATAATCACCACCATCCGGTAACTTGAACTGGTGCTGTAGATGACCCTCGATCCCGAAATTGAATAAACCACACTGTTAGCAAGATTTCCTGGGCAGTTGGATGGTTAGGAGACGAATTCCAAAGATCCCAAAGGAAAGCAGCCTTGCTTGCAAGTCTCTGTGGTGTCCGGCACTCGAGTGAATTTCCTCCTGCGCTCCGTGATGACTTAATGTCCGTGCGTCTACGTGATGACGCTCCGTGACGCGTTTCGTCACACACGGGTGACTTTTTCAAAGGGTAGTGGGGCAGAGTAGTATGTCCGCGTATATATACCCTAATAGTTCCATAATGCACCCTACAAACAGCTGATCTTGATCATAAAGGCAATTGAAGCCAGAGTGGCTTCAGATGACATTTAAAGATATTGGATTGAGAGAGACACCATAATGGGCTATAGAAACTGATATAATCTGTCTACACAATCTGAGAAGCATGCGAAGCTACTCGTATAATGGATTAGATGCTCAGCAATCATAACATTAGACACGATACAACAATATTAAAGTTTTTAAACGATATTAAAGTATTCAAACAATACCTATGTATCATAAAGAATTTTAAAAATTAACCATTGATAACACTCTATATGGAATTATATATGTAATAGCAATTGTTTCCAAAAATTATTTCCAAGAATTAATTAGTACCAATTGATATTAGATATTGTAGGAGCAAACAATAAGAATATTTTAAAATACAATTTTTACCATAAAACATGCCTAAAATGAAATTATAAATATATTTCTTTCACATTTGGCTATATGCCTGTAGACTTGATTGAATACAAAGTACACTAGAATTCCTATAGGATACTGAGTGTATACACACATAATTACTATAATTATATGAACCGAGAAAAGACCAAACATATATTGGTAAAGGAAGTGGGTAGTACAAACATGATATATATATATATATATAGAGAGATTGTCTCCCATACAGACACAATGGATGATCTAAATTTAGTATGTGGATAAATGTAATTGATATTTATAATTTATAAGCCTTAGGGTCCTTTGTAATTATTATAGTTAAATAAAAATGTTATTATATATTGTTTATTATTAATTATTATAGAATTATTAGATTTATGAAAAATATTAATGTTACGGGCCCTAACGTGAACAAATAGTATATAATCATTAAAAATTCAAATTGTATGAAAAGGATGATTCTATAAACCACTGTATAAGACAAATGATTTCAAGGAACCCAAATGTATATGTGTAATTAAAAGTGTATATATAAAATAAAATAAATAATGTATATATGTGAAAAATATAATATATAACTAAAATTGGTAATGTAAATGAATGACCATTCCAAAAGAACAGGGATGGATCTGAGTGGGATCCAGACAAATAGATGGCAGAGGAAACAGAGGAGGCAGTTGAGCAAGGAGTGGTGCCCGCGGGAAGGACTAGACCAATGTACTGACATCAAGGCATTCATTTAATCCACCAGGGGTCAAGGTACCCAACTGGTGGATCCAGAATGTTTCTCGCCTGCAGAGGGTCTTGAATCGGTCACCCCCCAGAGCACAAGGAGAAACGGTCTCAAGTCCCATGACAGTCATGGATTTAGGATCCTGACCATGGTATAATTTGAAATGTCGTGAGACGCTATGGGAATTTAAACCTTTAATCACATTTCTCCTGTGCTCCAGGAAGCGAGTACCAAGTGACCTAGTGGTGTGGCCTACATATTGTTGACCGCATCCACACTGTATCAAATATACAATATATGTACTAAGACAGTCAATAGAGGAGGTAATGGTATGTATTGTTCCTCTGCTGGCAGAACAGAACTGGGATTTATTGAGAAGATGTCTGCAGGTGATACACCGGCTACGTCCACATTGATGATTGCCCAAAGGGCCCAAACGAGCCGGGGCTTTGGATGTACTTGCTGACCTCAGTTTAGTGGGAGCCACAAGACTCTTAATATTTCTAGCCTTCCTGTAGACTATGGCAGCTTTCTCTGGTAGAGTGGATCTCAAATGGGGATAGAGGGGTACGTTTGAGTTACGATGCTCCAATCGAACCTATGAAAACCTAATCTTCAGTTAGGTTTATAACCACATTCAATCAGTCATTTAGATCTATTAATGCAATTTTGAAAAATCACTGGAGTATCCTCAGGTGTGATCCCCATTTGAGATCCACTCTACCAGAGAAAGCTGCCATAGTCTACAGGAATGCTAGAAATATTATGTATGGTCTGTTATTGCTTTATGGGATAAGCACCAAGGCTGTGCATTGCATTGGAATATATATATATATATATATATATATATATATATATATATATATATATATATATATATATATATATATATATATATATATATAGTAATATACATAACACAAAATGTTCAGGGCACTCTATATGGGTAAGGTAAGACAAATAACTTATTTAAGTAGATCAGGGTGCTAGCAGTGCAGCCAGGATCACATCCAGCAACACAATAGATACAAAAAAGAAAATTCCGCAGCACACACCAGATTTGATCAATATTATATCCGGTTTAATTCACCTGCAAGCATCAGGGGGTAAACACAAGAAAAATGGAGCAACGTTTCGGACCTCCCGGGGCTTGAGAAAGGACCGGGAGGTCTGAAACGCTGCTCCATTTTTCTTGTGTTTACCCCCTGATGCTTACAGGTGAATTAAACCTGATATTATAATGATCAAATCTGGTGACTGCTGCGGATTTTTCGTTTTTGTATCTATATTATATTACTGTAGTAAAGATGAAGAGGCCTTTGGTCAAGAAAGATCTCACAATAAATGTGAGTAATTTCGTAAAAGTTTTTCAAGTTTTTTTCTTTACTGTGATTTAATCTCCCTGAAACTTGTATTTTTGTTCTTTCACCTTGACGGGATTTATTAGACAATATATGTCCTTTGTATTGTAGGTCATAAATGTGATCAGTGAACTCTTAATAACTTGGTTTGATATGTGTTACTTTTTAGATTGTTCATGTAATTATCTAACATAACATATTGTTCTGGTCCATCTGAAATTGTATTGTAACATTTTAACTTGTTAATGTGACGCATTATTAATCATTATTAGTTGGGTTGTACAGGAACGCAATATTAATCCAAACTGTGGCACATTACAGTATTTCTAATCTCATCAGAGACCTGCAAATATTGAATGTTTGGTCTCGGATTGTCTACATGGGGTTTGGTCACCCTCTACTGGGTACACATAAAAATACAGCTACATAAATGTACTGTTGCAGGTAAAGTACTATAAAACTATACTGATCACTAGTATACATTAAACAAAAGTATTCTAAAAGTGATGGGGTTTTTTTCCCCCTTCATCCGCATTATAAACATTTGTGGTATGTGTGCTGATCACGAACATCAACTTTCTAACTGTGGGGAGACTAGATTTCAAACAGGGACATCCTCTGTTGATAAGGCTTCGAAATGCACGGTATGGTTAGGAAACAGGAATCTTTACACATATCCCTATTTGGGGGATGGAGGGGAGAGGTGGAATGTGCCTTGATGAAACAATGCTTCATTTATCTCTTTTCTGTGAGCTGGCAAAACCCTTTGGTAATGTTTTTAAACTCTGCACATTAAATGTTTACTGTTGCGGAATAGTGACGGCATGCTGTTGACTGCAAGGTAAGCCTGTTTTACTGTGAATTTTGTCACGCAATCTCCCATTTTCTTGTTTCAGGAAGCGAATGACTCCAATTATGTTTGCCGCCAGAGAAGGCCACGCGCAGGTGGTTGCACTGCTTGTTGCTCATGGAGCCGACATAAACGCACATGATGAGGATGGTTATACAGTAAGATACATGTCATCTCATAACGAATATTTGTTTGACACATCCATTCTATAAAATTTTGTTTTCAAACTTTGTGAATGGGGTTTGCAGAGCTTCACTGCCCTTTGTATCTCTAACGAAATCACTTGTTCTATGGTTTCAAAAAAAGAAAAAAACAATTTGGGTGTTGTGGAGAGGAGGGGGTAGGATGCCAAATTCTCTTCCAGTACTTTGGTTCAAAATTAAGAAATGTAACGTATAATCCTGTTAAATTAAGTGGGTGTCATGATTAAGGGGTGTCTTTCTGGAATAGAACACCTTTTTCTTGCTGTATTTCTATAGGGGTAGAACGTTTTTCTATTACAGTTTTTAATTTGAGTCAAAGTAAAACATACATGTGACATACTGACACGGCTTATTGTGGTGGTGTTTTTAGTACTACCATGAAGAAGATGGAGTCTGATTACCACATTATGGCCACATTTTTTACGCAAACACTATTTTTAAAGCCTTGTTTTTGTGGCTTTATTGTAGTTTTGTGATTTATCAGACTTCAGTTTTTGTTTCAAATGTGTTAATATTTGTAGAAGCCGCTGCATTCTGGTTCAGGATTAGATTTCCTAAATATAATCTGTAAGTAAATTGATTCACTGGCATAAATTATTTGTAATATTTCTATCAAAAGTCTCTTTCGCAAAATAATGTACAGGATTCCCTGTCAAGGCTGAGCACAGCATGGCCATGTTGAAGATCAATGTTGTTGCCACATCATAGTGACTTCAGGGTTGGTGATGTGGGTTCTTGCTTTTCCACTGCACCAACCAGAATCAGAAGTGGGGTGGGCAGCAAAACACGGGGTTGACTTTTACACACACACACACACACCACACACCACACACCACACACCACACACCACACACCACACACACACCACACACCACACACCACACACCACACACACACCACACACACACCACACACCACACACCACACACACACCACACACCACACACCACACACACACCACACACCACACACCACACACACACCACACACACTTAATGCAACTGTTCGAGATTAATTTACAACTATTAACTGATTGCAGTCAGTGAAGGTACTATGGTACAAGTGCAATGCCATGTCTCTTATATTTGTATATGGTGGAAAAACTTACTAGTACAGTAGCTCAATGCATATTTGCATAGTCACAATTGCTACATAAGGAAGAGGTGTTGGCTATTGACAAAGAAAGTATCCCCTTGTGTAATGGTAAAATAGCTCAGCAATGACCCATCATAACACAGTAGTCCATTTCCTTATCAATGTACTACATGTTTTTGGAGTTGTGACATACTTTAACATTGTTATGACCTCCTGTGTTAGCGCAAAGGTATTGCCCAAAGTTTATGCGTTTCACAATTTTTACAATGCTGCTAGTAAAATATAGCATCGCTATGCTGTGCCACTAAAGCACAGTTCACGTGTGTCTAAGCCTAAATACTTTACAGTTGGCACTATATTTTACCTGGAAACACTACTTTACCAATACCAGACTTGGCATGTATGGTTGGTTGCAGATTCTGTCTAAATGCGTATTGAATTAACTGCGATGTCAGAAATGTTTTCTGTTAAGGCGAGGTTTGAACTGGAGATAAACCTAATTCTATTCCCAGCACTACAATACACCAAGAACTCAGTATTTGGTTGGCTTGCAATATCTTCTGTACTTTAAGCACACTTTCAAATAGGGAGAATAAAGCCTGCATTTCAGTTTGCTTGGATGACACCTGGTAGTTGGTGCCAAGACTTGTAAAAACTAACTTTTCTCCCAAAAGCATTAAAAGCGCTATATGTGACCTACTGTAATGTGTGTAGAAGCATAGAGGATAATTATCAGGAACAGGTTACATCATATCATGTATCTTTAGAATTAAAGCTTTCAAATACTTCTTAATGGCTATGAAAACAGGTTATATTATGCTGCTAAATAAACTAGAATCGGTACCCCGGGTTCAGCTATAACTGGTGTATCAGTGGTGGCGGTGCTCCTCTGGGTTAGCTAAACGATATACACTAAACAAGAGAGAGAAAACCCAGTTGTGAGCACTCATAACTCCATTTATCATCCAGCTAGGTGGCAGAGTGCCCACAACTGGGTTTTCTCTCTCGTTTAGTGTATATTTTATGCTCCTCTGAACATTTCTTATATTGAAAATAATCACAAACTTCAAAACAGTCTTCAGACCAACAAAAGCATGTTTCAGGCTTAAAAAAATTAACCCTTCAGGTGAACCTGAAGGGCTAAAAAAATAATATTTACCCCGAAATGTTGCTTTTTTGGGGGGGGTCTTGGGTATATTCAATAATGGTCTCGGGACCTTCATTATAAGCTCTCTTCATTAGTAGGTAGTTTAGCCTTTTTTCCAGTGTTGAAAGGTTAAAAGGCTTTGCTGAGAACCATTGTTGTCATTTGTGCAGTTGAGCGTTTGGATTGCTTCACCTCCACCATGCACAATGAAGTATTTCGGTGCCAAGTTTTCTATTTACCATAAGATAGGCATGACAAATCAGAGCAAATTATTTTTCTTATTTCCGCTTGTTGCTAAAAGGTAACATTGCTGTATAAGATGAATGACGCATATTTATGTAAAGTTCTTATCACAACTGACATACACAAAATAACACTTCTCTCATGTTTTAAAGGTGCAGGTTGTTTACTGATGATACATTTAGCCCTCTATAGCAGGGGAGCACAAACTTTTGTTGCTGAACTCTCCTGGTGCTCACCCCTCGGCCCCACCCCCCCTACCTTGGTGCGGCGTCAAATGACGCAGCGAATCATGTCTCGTCACATGACCCGCGGTGTTATTTGACGCTGCGGCATGGAAAGAGTCATGAAGCCGGCAGAATCAAGGTAAGTTGAGTTGCAGAGGCCTCACGTGATCCCCGGCACTTAATTTAAATGTCTTGAGGAAGAATGCGGGGCCACTGCAACCGCCGCCCCCCAGTTTGCGCACCCCTGCTCTACAGCAGTGTGTTTCCTAAGCTCTCCTCAGGCTCATCTCCTCTCCTCAACATACGAGGCTTGTACATTTCCATCCAACTTTCTATTCATATGCAAGATCGGTACCTACACCTGTCACCCACCATTCTATTCATATGCAAGATCGGTACCTACACCTGTCACCCACCATTCTATTCATATGCAAGATCGGTACCTACACCTGTCACCCACCATTCTATTCATATGCAAGATCGGTACCTACACCTGTCACCCACCATTCTATTCATATGCAAGATCGGTACCTACACCTGTAACCCACCATTCTATTCATATGCAAGATCGGTACCTACACCTGTCACCCACCATTCTATTCATATGCAAGATCGGTACCTACACCTGTCACCCACCATTCTATTCATATGTAAAGTAGGTGCATTCATCTGTAGCAAGTGCATGGGGTTATCCCTAAAACCTGGTGTCGAGATGATGTTTGGGATCCACTTTTCTAGAGGTTGTAGCCCTTTTTCATTTAAATGTGCATTCCCACTTGGTAAACTTCAGTATAATGGGAATTAAGGCAAATATGGAAACACTTATCCATATAACATTAACTAGTATTTTTTTGTCAATTGTTTTCCAATTCAATATTTTGGAACCGGTTTGCAGATTTAGGCTGAGAAGGTCACATTCAAATTCATTATAATAAATACAATTGGATAAAACTGCGTTGCAGATAAGTGCAACAAATTTAGCAGCCAACTTTTTTTTTCTTTACCAGCTCACCCCTGCTTACCTTTAGTTAAGTTATTTAATTATTACTATTATCCATGTCTCTCACCCTCCCCCTTCTCTCACTCCCCCTTCTCGTGTTCTCTCTGCCTCTCCCACCCCCTTCTCCTCTTTGCCACTCCCACCCTCCCCTCTCTTTGCCACTCCCACCCTCCCCTCTCTTTGCCACTCCCACCATCCCCATCCCCCTCTGCCCTCCACATCCCCCTCTGCCCTCCCCCTCGATGCCACCCCCTCCCCCCATCCTGGCCACTATCTGCAATGCTGATATTACAATACTTACATAAATACTAGACTGTATTTCTTTATGGTCTAGCTGGGATCATAACTGTCAAAGATAGAAAGCTGAGTTAATTAGGGTTAGGTTGTAAAGCAGTGCATAAACTCTGAGGTTGATAACTTAAACAGTCTCCATAATTACCCACAATAAGTATGTGTTTTAAAGGTGAAAAAAATATAACGCAGAGTAAAAGTAACAACATCAAAGCACTTTATATAATTTTTTTTTTTAGTTTATGGTGACAATACCACCAAATATCTTCAGTTAACCGGACTTGTATATTAGCTTCGTTTACCGCTTTCCTTTTTTCCCCTCTATAAGAATGACGTTTTCTTTGGGCTTTACTTAACGCAGGCGCTGACGTGGGCCTCCAAGAATGGACACAAGAACACAGTCTTGAAGTTGCTGGAACTGGGAGCAGACAGAAGTCTAGCAACCAAACACGGAATTACACCAGGAGAAATGGCAAGAAAACATAACCATCTAGAGGTAATGTTTTAAATGTTTCCCCCACCCCAAATGTTTCAAAATGTTATATGACTATAATTGCAAATTGATAAGTAGAATTTCACTCCAGTTTCAAGAGCAACGCTTGAAAAACGTCTTATGCCTTTAAACACACGGATTGTTTTCTGCACTATAGTATTACAGGCCTGGTGCTCATTTCTTTTTTTCCCCCTTTGATTAAATTTTTTGTCATAATTTTAAATGTCTGTTGTGCAAGCAGTGGCCTCCGTTTCATTTATTAGGCTTGTGAATTTTGTGGAACGTTTCTTCACTCGTACATTTTCCATGTGGAATATGCCCTCACACTATTGATTTTCTGGCATCACGTTTGTAAGAGGTCTAACTAGTCATGATACATTCTATAGGAAAACGGCACATTTTACAGACCAGCTCCGTGGAAAATAACGTTTAAACAAATATATGGATTGGTAAATAAGTGGAAATAAATGGAATTTGCTGGAGATGGCTATTTTATTTACTTAAAGGTAACGAAGCTTGATTTGTAGTCATAAACATATTATTTTTATCACTTGTAACAGGTGTTCAGCAGGGGGCTCCAAGTCCCAATAGATTAATCCGGCAGGCTTAATTCCTCTCCATATATTAGAAATTAGGTAAAATAGCCAGGAGAGGAAATAGGTTACATCTGTGAAACAGTCAATATGTGAATAAGGGTGAGGGCACAAGTACACAGTCCTGCTCACTAACAAGCGTCCACTCTGCACCATTTGTGTAAACAGCTACTCGGAAGTAGGATAGTCGTAGTTTGGAGCAAAGCATGCTGTTGGGAGGACCTGCCGTTTATTGCTTGGCGATGCTTTTCAGGTCACTTTGTCAACAAAAAGATTAAGCGTTGTTCTTCATGACAAATATAGTGAAACTCTTATTTACAGCCAAGGAAAACGTTACATTAATCTCATACGTAGGTAGGTATACATTGTTCCCTTAGGATTGCTCATTTTTGTTAGTTCTTCGATACTATTGCGCTTACTTTCTGCGCTCATAGTTGTTTGGTTTGTTTCTGTGTGTTAATATTCCTTGGCCAATATGTTCCTTTGAAAACAAAAAACCTATCGATTTGCTCTTGACATTGTCACTGTTCCACCTGTCTGTAATTGCTTCGATTAAAAATGTACAGTACAATGTTTTTCTGGGTGTTCGGAATCCTACCATAATTAATGCAGAGCACGGTATATCTGTGTGTAGGAATGCTTGATCCCCTATCAAGATATTTAACACATTTGAAATGCATGATAAGAATGCAGTTAACATGAAAATTGTAAGCCTTCAAACACTCCACAGCACTAAAAATACATGGCGTACGAGTGAGTGAAAATTCCAAATGTATCTATTTTTATATTTTTAAGATTTTTAGCATCCTTTCATTCTCTGCAAACTTGAACCAAGAAAAGCAGAATGTGAGTAAAGAGGAGGCCATCTACAAATACCTGAAAGGGCAGCCTGATTCAGTGAGGAACTACACAAGTAGGCAAGTATCTGAATGTCATTCCAAAGCGAGGACAATTAAATATTCCAGCACATGAGCTTAAATTGTGGAAACTGACATATTGGAAATATGCGTGTTGTTTTTTTTTTAATTTTTATTTTTGTAATATACATTGTATTTTGTAATCTGAATGAATAAAATAAGCATTAATTACTCAGTTGCTGCTACTTTGAGAGGAAATAGGTTCTATTAAAAGCCAGAAAGTTTCAACCAGAGACGGCAGAATCTTATTAAAGCCGTATTCCCTGCTGCTTGGTTTTTTTTTTTTTTTTATTACCTGAATCGGGGTGTCCTCGGTTCTGTGACGTTCGGGACCTGGTTTAAATAAAATAAAAGCTGTGCCGTGTTCGGGAGATGGCATTTGTGGCTTTCTAATGGTGACCCCCGCGGCCATGTTTGCACTTCAGCTGCCATACTTGTATTTTTTTTTTTTTTAAATGTCAATAACCGCACAAAAATACTACAAATATCTGGGGAACCAGTGGGGGTCCCTGGAAGTCGGGGGACCATGGATGGGCGCCGGGATTCACATACAATTTTTAAGAAGAAAAAACATTTGGGGAAAACTGCTGCTTTAAAGGGTTACGCTAACAAAGGTATACATATATTAGAAGGTTGGCATTACTTTTATACCGATATAAAAAACATTTTTTTAAGTCGTAAAGGTATCTTTTCTCCCTTTTTGAAGAGTTCTCATCTATTTCCGTTCAGACCCCAGTACTTGATAAGGGGGCAATCCCTCCTAGGTCTGAAATGTACTAATGCCAGCGAGGAAAAGATGTACAGAAAAGGTTACCAGCACAGTATATTACAAACTATCACATTATTATCCAGATATTCATAGGGTTACTTTTGAAATATACAAAGTAATTGCGGTTTGCAATTTTAAAGTTGTTAAATTATCATTTCAGCCTCTATTTTGTATTTTAACATTTTTAACCAGATACACTTAATAAGCTGCAGTTCAAGCTGTAGTTTAAAAATAAAATAAAAAAAAGTACACAATGATTAAGTTGCTGATCAATTTGTTCTCATGTGATCAATCAGGGAAGATTTGGCCCGGGGTTCACTAAACGCATCTTGGGTCCTATTCTGCTGCACTGGCAAGCAAAGTTCTGTGAGGAAGATCATGTGACCTGACGGGCACTAGATGCAAATGGTTCACTGCTAGAGAGGGCAGGGCTCAAAAAGGTGATGCTGTTTCAGAAGGGGAGGTGACTTTGTAAATGGTTGCTATAGGAACAAAAATGCGTGTTACATACTGTATGAATACATTCAAAATTTCTTTGCATTTTTTTTTAAAGTATTTTCTCATAGTGCAGAACTGATTTATTTATAAAAAAAAAACACATGTAGGATATTGCTTGAACTGCGGCTTTAAGTTTTCACTATACAATTAAAGCATGAGGGGTGAAAGGAATAAAACGGAATAAACATTAGAAATCATCTAAATCGCAAAATATGAATAGCAAACCTGTGGTATAAAATAGTAAAGAGAATTGAGATTAATAAAAACTTGACGTGTATTATTAAGGAGTATTATTATAAAACCATGTTTGTTTCCTGATTCTTAAGTTAGTCTCTTGTCCTTTTGACATAACCATAATACTATGGGTGATCAGATGAACTGAACAGACTGAGAAAATTCCCCATTCTACCTCCATGACCCCTTACTATAGCCCCATTCCTGTTTAATTCATTATCTGTTTCTTGTCCTCCCCCCTCCCTTGTTTATGTATATATGTATAAATGTATCCAGATTGTCAACATCCGAATACACTACTTCTGTAGATTTTTGTCTAATACATCTCATCTTTACTCTTGACACTTTCAGCGCTGGAGGTGACTACATAGCATTGTTTTTTGTTTTGCCAATCTGTTTTCCAGTTGCAGTATTTTTGTGCCCTATTTAGTGAATGTGATTTCTTCACATCAAACTGCTGTGTAATTTGCTGTGTTAGATTGAGAGGCCTCCTGGTGGCAGCAGAGCAAGCTGCAGCAGACCTGTGATACTTGTTGCAGCTATGCCAATTACAGCAGCAATCTGTGGTGCTCAATTTACACATACTTGTTCTAACATTGACGACTGTTTGTCCCTGCGTTTTCTATATGCACTTTTTATTCCTAACATACCCAGCTGTGATAAACTTGATACCATCTAGTGATAACTACAGGACCAGAAACACAGTGGAGAAGTGACATCCGAATAAAAAGTACAGAAGCCAAAACAAAAATAATAAATACATACTGTATTTTCTTTATCTTTAGGAATATCTCCCTGAAAAAAATCAAACGTTAGAATTGTGCTTGGGAAATTACTGCATCATTTATACCAAATGTTTTTGGAGGTGTTGCAGATGTGGAAGTCCTTTAGAGCTCAACCTAATTGCTCCTTTTTACTTGGCCCAGCATTTACTAGTAAACTTGCAGTAAGAATTGTTGTCGTTTCTGCCAAAAAAAATAATATTGTCGCCCAAGGTCACCAATAGAAATCTGGTTTGGCTCCATGGAACCCCCAGAAGCCTTAAAGGGACTTATTAACCCCACCAAAAAAATGATAATTTTTCCTCTACCGTCCATGGCAGTCAGAGGCGGAAGTTTTAAGGCCCTCTCCTTGTCGAGGGGGACAGGTTTAAAAAAAAAAAAAAAAAAAAAAGAAGCGGTTGCGTTTTTTTTATTTTTTAATAAACCTGTCTGCTGAGTGGGCCTACTGCAGTGTGTGTGGGGTATGGCGTCTCCTCAGCTCCGGTCTGCGCTGCTGCTACCCTCCATACGGTAGGAGGCAAGCAGGAATTCCAGCATCATTTAAAAAGGTGGTCCTGGGTATTATATTTTGGCCATATGGTGGGTCACGCCCCCCTTGCAAACATGTTGGTTAGGACCATAAGAGAAGCAAGCGCCACACGGTAGACCGCATACTCCCAGTCTTCTAAGGGTGCCCGGGTGCAAGTGATGCGCACACCGGATGTGACGGGCAACCGGGCGCCGGACGTTCTTAACATTGCGGAGGTGTTGTCAGAAACTACGGAGAGCGTATATCTGGGCAGCAATCTGCCAGTAGATCTATGCAGTGAGAAATGGAGGAATAACGCCACATCTCTCCCACAAAACCCTCGGGGTAAGAAATATTTATTTATTTTAAATTTGCCTTTTATCTGTTTCTTTTATTTTTATGCTGCCAACTCTCTTCGTTGCTGCCTCTATGTAATTATACCACTTGTGAAAGAAATGCCCCAAAAGGATGGAGGGGTTTTAAATAAGTTTTCTGGAAGGCTAAGAATCTCGTCTGTGGTTCATGTGATAAGGAAATAAGGAAATGTGTTTCGCATTTATGTTTTCTAAGAAATAAAAACGACAAACAGCCACCAGGACAAATGGCAGACATGATTGTCTGGTTTAAATGATCCTTGGTCAAAACGTCTGTTACTGAAGATCTTAACTTGTTACAAGCACAGAAACGGTCTAGATCCCACACTAGCTTCGATGTGTTAGTTGACTTCATGGGGTAATCGGACCAAGAATTTGCATACAACTCTGATCATTAATTTTTTTGTAGTATCGGATACAGAGCAACCCCAGAGAGAAGAGGTGACTACATTTAATGATGATCAAGTAGACAAGTTTTAAGTCCATATACAGTAATCAATTATGGGCATTCAAGAGCCTGAAGAAGTAAGTTTTCTGCATGATGATGTTTGAGGGTTCTTAAAGAAAGCAATTTTCTGTTCATGTGCACAAAGCAATTACATATATTATAGCAGAGAAAGGGAGCAACCAGATTCTATAATTGCTACTGCTACAGTTGGTGCTCTCCTTGAATTTACCCCTTTTTAAACCGAGGATACATGTAGTCCTCGCTACCCAACGTTTCACTTTACAACTAATGGCATATCCAACGCTTTACAATGCAACCCCATGGGCCGTTTTTTCGACGCCGGAATACGTTATCCAACGCTCACCGCCACTGATTACCACGGGACTCGATTTATAACGGTTTTACTATCCAACGCTACTTCCAGAACAGATTCCGTTGGATAACCGAGGACTGCCTGTATTACATTTTGATAATCCTGTTCCTAAGGTTGAAGCTTTCATATCCAGATGAACCAGAAGAACTACATTGCCTATGGATTGCAAAATGGAGTCTCTCAAGAAAAAATTTATGTAACAGTAGGTGCTAATAATCAAGCAGTTTCTGTATCCTCTTTGACAAGAGGCTTTTGTGTATGGTTAGCCAATCTGCAGGAAGGAGTCAAAAGATCCACAATGTTAAAGGCTATTGAACAACCTCAGAGCAGTAGATTTAATCTGTGAAGTCTCTTACTGTACAATTCTGTCTATTTTTTTCACAAGAACCATCATGTCAACAGTGGCGACCAGAAGAACTCTTGCTCTGTTCAGGGTCCACAGATTCTTTTTCAAAAAATCAATCATGATCTACTATTTTAAGGAAAAATTATTCAGAGACAAATTAGATTAATAAAGCCAAATATATCTTTTTTCCCCTCTTATACAACTACCCATACTTTGAGAAGCAAAGGCATACAGGTTTGGAAGTTTTGTCTCAATTTTTTTTTACCGTGACTCAAGGGGAGCCAGGGGCCAATGAAGGTTTAATACTCAATGAATGAATGATTACTCTGTCCAAGTCAAATAGCTGTTGGTGAAAGAATTTCCAACTTGTTCAGGGTAATTGGACAAAGATATGCCCTATAGTTTTTCACCATGTCCAAACAAATATTTCCCCCAATATCCCCTACTCCCATTCAAGAGAGAGTAATTCAAGAGTTATCAATACACTGATGGTTAGTCAACTGGGAAAAAACATAAGCTGATACCAGTCCAACAACTAAAATGTATAGGGCTCGTCTTTGATACGGCCGCAGAAAAGACATTACTGCCACAAGAAAAAATTGACCAGGTAAAGAAAACCGCGCATTATTTCAGAAATCTAGCAGATCCAACAGCACCCCGAACGCAATTGTAAATACTCCAGGTGTTTTCATATAATTCACGTAGTTCCGTAAGCTCAAAGCATCTGTCACCGTTAATAGAAAATCATATACAAAGTGTCCTAGTGTGGTGGGAAAATATAACTCATGTACACAAAATATGTTCTTTAGAAGATTCTCACTGAATACTTTACTTTAAACAGGTGCAAGTTTGAAGGGTTGGAGAGCACATCCTAACCAAACATTCTGGCAAGGTTTCTGGGAATAAGAAATCCAGGGCCCTACCGCCAATGTTTTAGCATTTAAAAACCATAAATATGGCATTGGTGACGCTCCAAACAGGTCTTCGAGGAAGATCAATGAGCATACATTTAAACAATCTAATGGCCGTTGCTTACAGAAAAATAAAATCCATTCAGTAGAATGGGCATTAAACAACAACTTTCCATCAGTAGGCCAACACCGTGGGTATGCCAGAAATAGGCCTAATCGCAGCAAGAGCAAATGCAAAACTTCCGAAGGACCAATACTTCCCTCAGATTCGCCAAGATTAGTTTTAACTGATTTGAAATTGAGGAGCATACTAGTCGACAGTTCTCCCAAAGATGGTAGTAGACTACTTGTTAAGAGCCAGAAAGTATTTTGCGTCTAAAATGTATTATAGAACCTGGAATAAATTCCGGTTTTAGTGTTAACCGACGGAAATAAACGGTCACGTATCTGTTACAGATATCCTGAAATTCTTCCAATCAGATTTTGACAAGGGTCTAGCCATTAGTACCCTATAGGTACAGATTGCAGAATTAGTTCTGTTTAAAAAAAAAATAAACCTAGCCAATAATGATTTAATTATCTCGCCCTAGCCATCGGTCACTATCTGCCCGGGAGTATGACTAGTCAGACTAGCAGTGATACCGGCATTATCTGGGAGGTGAGCGTTCCTCCAGTCCTACTAATGGATGGTCATATGCTTCCTAGCATGGATACACAACATCGTGTCTATAACTGACTACTATGAACGGAACATGGAATGACTACTATGAACGGACCATGGAATGACTGCGAAAAGAGCAGTAGCAACCTCACGTTGAGCACCAGCGATGCACCAAGGTTTCTTTATTGTGAGCCAAGGGTAAGATGCATAAGAATTCCTGCATAAATATCTAGCAATATGGATTGTAAATCGTGGGGAACAAGACTATGACCCTTTCCCCCATTGGAATGATTTATGTGAAAATATTTTGAATGTGGCCATATAATGCGGTAACAGTGTTTGCTATTTGCCACTATTGGCAATTATTTGTTTTATTTTCCCGAGTATCTATACTTCTTTTACGCTGATTCTGATTCTGATTCTCTATACATTGTCTCCTACTTGCTTGTCCAGTACCTTTCTCACAGAGCGGATACCTCGACTGGCCACATTTTAAATTTGTTTACTTTGGTTGCTATGCAACCTGGCTGCATGTATTGGGCACAGGCTCCGCCCCCTTCAAGCGCCAATCGCGCGATTGGGTCTAGCTTCTTGCCTTCCTGCCTGCATCCCATTTGTCGATCCTGCTATTTAGGCTCAACCTCTTCCACAGGAAGTTGGCTGAGCATAAACTTATGGTGACGTCGCGCGGGTCGCAAGCACTCTGCCTTGTGCTGTCTTGCCTTGCCTTATCCTGCTTTTGACTCCGCTGATTTCTCCTACCCTTGACCACAGCTAGTGACCCCAGCGATAAATACCTCTCCAATCTTCGACCACGGCTACACCCTTTCGACGTAGGGTCACCAGGCATCCTGGAGAGAGGAGGGCTGCCAAGTTTTTGGAGTGGACATTTTGGCGGTCCGGGATCCGGAAAGATGTGAGGATCTTTTGTGGCTGCTTGTCCTGTCTGAGCCCAGAACAAGACATCTAGGAGTCGTCCTACGGCCCTCTTCCGATTCCAGACTGTCCGTGGACCCACATATCGATGGACTTCATCATGGAGATACCCTTATCCAGGGGCATGACCACGATCTTAGTGGTTATGGATCATTTTTCTAAACAGGCTCACTTAATCCCTTTGAGGGGCCTGCCCAACGCCTCCACTTTATCAGAGGTGTTCATCTGGGAGATCTGCCGACATTACAGGGCACCACAGGTCATTGTTTCGGATCGAGGGTCACAATTCATCTTTACGTTCTGGCGGGCATTTTTTCAGCAACTCGCTGCTCTTTTTGTCCGCCTATCACCCCCAGTCGAATGGGCAAACAGAGCGGACTAAGCAGTCCCTCGAACAGTACATCCGCTGTTTCGTGTCTGAAACTCAGGACGACTGGGTTGATTTATTACGATGGACGGAGTTCTCCCATAACCTGTGGAGCCGATCATAGCAGGAGTCGCCCTTCTCGAACTATGGGTTTCATCCATCAGCACTTCAGCCAAAGCTACGTCCTGGGTCCCAACTGTGGATAACCGGATTCAGCAGCTTCAGGAACTATGGGGGAAAATCCAGTGGAATCTTCAGAAAGCAGTGATTACCCAGAAAAGGCAAGCAGATAGGCATCGTCGTACTGCCCCAGTATACAACCCTGGAGACATGGTATGGCTATCAACGAAAAACATCATGTTGACGGCGCCCACTGCGAAACTGTGGCCAAATTCATCGGCTCTTTCCCGATCATCGAAAGGGTCAACCTGGTGGCTTTCCGACTACGCCTACCATGCACCATGAAAATTCCGGCGGTCTTTCATGTCTCCCTGCAAAAACCATTTTTTACTGGAGCCGTCTGATCCCGCTCCCGTGGCTCCCCCTCAGCCTCTCCTAGTGGATGGACCAGAGGAGTTTGAGGTCCAGTCTATCCTCTACTCCAGGAAGTCCTGAGGGGCTATCCAGTATCTCGTACATTAGCAGGGATTCAGTCCGGAGGAACGGTCCTGGATTCCCTGGGATCAACTCCATGCTCTCCGCCCGGGCCTTCTACCAGAAATACCCGGCCAAGCCATCCCTGGGGTGCCCAGAGGTCGCTCCTGAAGGGGGGGAGGGAGAGAGATACTGTGAAAATTGGACGCAGGCTTCGTCCCCATCAAGCTCCAGTCACCTGATTTGGATCTAGCTTCTTTCCTGCCTGCAGGAGTAATCCTGCAACCGATTTGTCGCTCCTGCTATTTAGGCTCAGCCTCTTTCACCAGGAAGTTGGCTGAGCATAAACATCGCGTGAGGTTGTGCTGGTCACAAGCATTCTGCCTTGTCCTGTCTTGCATTTCTTTGCCTGGCCTTATCCTACTTTTAACACCGCTGATTGCTCCTACCCTCGACCATGGCTAGTGACCCCCTGCGACCCATACCTCACCAATCCTCGACCATGACTTGTGACTCCTGCTATCCACACCTCTCCAACCCTGACCCGGCTACACAGCAACAAACCTGCAAACCGGACGCGGCTACGCAGTTTCAGGCCGGCGTATCAATATCCCAACCTCGGCCCTACAGTCCCGTCCAGTTTGCGGCGAGTAACGTTACACTGGCACTGCGTGGTTTCGCCAGCTTTTCTGTTTTGTCTTTTTTCACGGTCTTACAACTGTTGGGTATGAAGAATTTTGTTGTTCCCATGTACGTGACCCTGAAGAAGATCCTTTGCATGGGACAGAAATTTTGGTGTTTTTCTTGGACTAAATATATATATTTCAGGAAGATGTATAGCGGCACTTTTGCTGGTAGGTTTAAACATAAACTGGAGAAAAGAGAGGGGTCCTGTCGGCAGGTACTCTCCTAGATGGGGGAGACGGCAGTAAAGTTGCAGTAACATGTACTCGTACCGCTCGCCATTGCATCTAGTAAGGGTCCAATCAATAATGGATAGACTGAGTAAGGATAATGGCTGGTGGAGAATATAAAATATCGCCAATGGTGATGACCCCGGATAGTGTTGGCCAGATGGATGGATGGATCCAAAGAAATAATGATGGAAAAATGAGCCCTGGCGAAAAAGAACCAGGTAACATCTGCTAGACAGAAAAGGGAATATGAATCATATTAAAATCAATTTTCTTTTCACCAGTTTATGCTTTTTCCCTAGTGCACCTACCTGCTATACCTTTTCTTCCTAGGTCGAGTGGATATCCTTCTCATCTTTTGCGAGGTTTAACCATACTATGAAAGCTTGAACAAGATACCCGACTAAAGTGGGAAAGGTACTTGCTAATATGCAAATGAGGCCAGTGTGGCATGTAAGACTCAACACCCAAATATTGGAGCAACGTTGAGACTTGCATCTGCAGTCCTGGGAAGTGTGTGTGTGTGTGTGTGTGTGTGTGTGTGTGTGTGTGTGTGTGTGTGTGTGTGTGTGTGTGTGTGTTTCTCCTCCCCCCAGGAAATTGCTCTGGTACTTCCCATTTGTCTATGACTGCCATGGAGGGCAAAGAGGAAAATAGAAGAAATATTTTTGGCGGTAATCTTCTTTCCTTGAGCCTTCTATGGCAGTCCTACTTCTCTCCCTTATGTCTTTTCCTATTGGTCCCTGGAATTTGGTGTATCATTTCAGCTTGGGTAAAACCGAAAGTCCTCAATGAGAAGGAAGGAGGGGTCTTGTATAGAAAAGCAAGATTATATATATATATATATATATATATATATATATAGTCGGGTGGAACGTATTGAAGTTCTCATAGAAACCCCTTACATACCTTCGCTACATCGATGACATCCTCACCCATTCCCCGGATGAATTACATTTCCTATACACCACCATTACTATAAAGAACAACCAACTACAGACTTCTGTATACCGCAAACCTACAGACAGAGCCAGCTATTTGAGGGACAACAGCTTCCACCCGACACACACCAAACATGCAACCATCTACAGCCAAGCCATACGCTACAACCGGATATGCTCCGACACAGCAGACAGAGACCAGCGGATTAAAGCCTTGAGATCAGATTTTATAAACCGTGGATATAACCACAGAATTGTAGACCAGCAAATTCACAATGCCACCAGAATACCAAGAAGTGATCTCCTTGAATACAAACAGAAGGAGACAAGCGACAGGGTACCTTTGGTCGTCACATATAACCCACACCTAGGAGCCCTACGCAAGATCGCCAGGGAACTACAACCCATCCTCCAGGAAGATACAAGACTGCAACAGGTCTTCCCTGAAGCACCCTTTCTATCATACAGACAACCTCATAATCTCAATAATATTATGGTGAGGAGTCAAGTATTCAGCAGTACAACTGAATGCTGGACGAAACCATGCCAGGACCCAAGATGCAAAACCTGCGCAATGCTCTACACAGCGGACACAATACAAATACCACACAGGAATCGGGAATACAAAATCAGAGGAAGGTTCACCTGTTCCTCCAGCAATGTCGTGTACCTCATCATGTGCATGAAATGCCCAGGAGGCTGCTACTACATAGGTGAGACGGGGCAGGGGCAAAACAAGAGAATGAACCTGCATCGCCACAGCATCACACGCGGAACAAGAGACAGTCCTGTCGGCGAACATTTCTCTGACGCTGGCCATAAGATGAATGATCTGAGGGTTGCCATACTCAAAGGTAATCTTAAAACACCGAAAGAGAGACGGTTGCATGAATACTAATTTATGCAACTGTTCGGGACACTTAACGGTGGCCTAAACAGAGATGGAAATTTTATTTGAGTCATTACTGACACAAGTGAACTCTCTTCCCATGAGCGCTAAAGGCCATGTCTGTACATACTGTGCTATATGTATGCACACACAGCTGTCTCTTACACATACTAATACCCCTTGTTTTTCCATCCCTATACACCAATAGGGACCACATAGTATCCACACACACTTTTAGTTATGCTACTAGCTCTCACATTTCCACACCCACCCACACCATTTATATCCAGTCCCACTCCACACACCCCTTTTGTATAGCACTGTATATACTGTGGGCTCTCCATTCATTTATATTCACACAGATACACACACACACTCTTACTGTACATCACTTACTTTCAGGAACCATTTAACACGTCTAGCCATAAATCTCATCCACACCGGGGGAAGGACAAGCACAGGTAACATTCCAAGAGACACTGTTTTTAAGTATACCCTTTGCTTGCTTCATTCATTGTAACATCGCCAGAAGAAGAGATCAGTGTATCTCGAAAGCTCTCACAAATAAAAGCATTTCGTTAGCCACAGAACGATATCATCTATTTATTTTTTGATTATTGAAGCTCGGCTAACACGGTACTGATACCTCTACATGTGTGTATATATATATATATATATATATATATATATATATATATATATATATATATATATATATATATATATATATATGTGTGTGTATATATATATATATATATATATATATATATATATATATATTCGCACCGGGCGAGTGGATTTAACCCCCGGGCGAGTAAATATTGGCCCAAGCAGCACACGTTTGGTACTAGGTGGCGAGTAGATTTTTTTGTGTGGCGAGTAGATTTTTTGGTGATTTGTCAACCACTGTGTGTGTATATATATATATATATATATATATATATATATATATATATATATATATATATATATATATATATATATATTTAGATGTAACCTGTTTTCACCTAATACACTTGTGATACCACACTATACTTGATTGCCTGACCTCGGAATGGTATCATCTCTATATTATCCATATGAGACATGCACCTATCATCTACTTATACTTACAGGAGTGCCAACTGCTTTTCTAACTATATATTAAATAATGTGTGGTGAAGACCTACTCATGTCTCAAATTGCAAAGCCAGTACAACCAACCTCACACTGATGAGACCCACAAGGTCGAAACAGTCTGTCTGTGAGTGGGTTTATTGGCTTTGCATCTCATCCCAGGCTGTGTTTAACGCAGCATGCATTGGCTTAAGGGTTTTCCATGTAATGTGGAGTTGAGACAAAAGGTGGCACTGTGTGCTCATTTGTATTTCATTTCTCAGAATCCCTTGCAGTGGAATCACTGTATACTAGGTGATAATGGTGAAAAGCAGGGTTGCAGACCTGTCTAAGACATGAATGTGCTCACAAGTAATATTTTTATATGCTATACGTGGAGGGTTTTTTGTCGCCCTTTCACCCACCATAACTTAAATAATGTGTGTGTTTGTGTGTGTATATATATATATAAATATAGATATATATATATATAGATATAAATAGAGATAGATATCCATCTATATTTTAAATGCTGGGTGCACTGAAATACAGCGAGCTATATAAAAAATAAGAAAAAGTATACTTAACAGTAATAGAGGTGCACGCAGAGGGATAGGAAACGCCAAACCAGTCCAGTAAATATATAACAAAGGACGGGTCCGCAGAACTCTCCAGATGAAGGGAAAAAAAATGTATTGAAACATAGGGCAACCAGCGTAACCTAGTGCAGGGGGGTGCAAACTTTATTCCCTGCGCCCCCCTGCCGGCGATCACCTCACCCCCGCGGCCCCCCACCTACCTCGACTCCAGCGTCATGATGTCACGTTGCCATAGCAACGTGACGTCACATGAATGCAGTTGCGTTGGCATGGAGACGCGTGGGGAGCCAAGGTAAATAAAGGTTCTGTAAACCGTGCACTCCCCCCGCAGGCAGGAGCGCGCCCCCCGAGTTTGCGCACCGCTGATCTAGAACAACGTACGTCTCGGACCCACACCGTCCTTTCTCAAGCTCATTATTTTTACAACACTGATTTCTCACTGTGCAAGAAGTAGTGTAATTAGCCTTGTTAACCGAGGACCGTTTTGTTATGTGAAGATCCCAGTTTCTGATTCAGTGGCTGCGGCTCCCATTGGCAGGTCACTTGACCCACCTGTCTACAGGGGCCAATATTAAATTAATAATTCACGATGTCCAGATTTGCCACCATCAACAGATCTCAGAGGAATTCAATCAATATAAAAAATGCCAAATCTTTATTCAGGACATTTTGATGTGTACAAACGCAACAAAAATCTCTTTGACTTCATTGCAAATATCCCTGCTACAAGCAACAATCTTCATACCTATGCTAACTATAGTGATGTGCCCCTTTTCCTGGAGCACCGGACAGTTTTTGACTACATGCTAATATTACATTGTACTCAGTGTGCAGAAAGTTCTGCTGTGATGTAAATTTTATTGCGTTTAATACATTTTTCTTTGAATCGCCTATGACAGTGGGGCCATTTTGGCGGCTGCATTGACTGGCACAGAGGAGCCACTTGTCTGTCCACGCACAGTCATTAAAATGTGCAGCTACAGATGTAACGAGACCGTGGCGTCTTCGGTGCCGTGGTTGAGGCTCTGAAGGATTAACGCTGCGGGGGTCCCTTTCAGAAGCATGAAACCCACCGACCGTCCGATCGGATCAGACACTGTCCTTAGCGCCGCAGACTTTTGCTTGTTGCGTTTGCAGACTTGCTACTGTACATCTGTATGCCAACGCGAACTAGGTAATCAAAAATATTATTTGCCTCCCGACATGACCGATTTAAAAACATCTGATTAAAACCATTAAAAAGAAATAATATAAATGTAAAATGGCATTTTATGCATCGCATTATGTGGCTTTCTTATCTCCACCCCTAAACTTCTTTCCCCCCCCCACCTTTTTTTTTTTTCTCCCATACAAACTTACTGGAATAATCTAGCCAAATCTAACAAAAGTACTTTTAAACCAAGGAAGGAATTCTCAATATGCCTAATATTATAAATACGTTTAATAGTCTACATACAGTAGTTTTGGGGGTGTCCATTTGTGTTCCTAACGCTGCTCTTCTCCATCCTTGTTACCAGTGTTTTGTTTTTTTAATAACTATCTTAATTTGTGTTAGGGAAAGTTGGAAAGATCTTTCTTCGCACTCAGTCATAAGTGTGACCGAATTACAGAGAGAGTTCTACAATCTTTGTAGTTAAATGTATGTAGTATTCAGGATATATGCATTATGGAAAATGACATCCAATATAAAAAAATGACTTGCGAATCATGTCCCCAACTAGGAATGAAAACAAAAACATGCTCAAGTTTTGTGTACAATGTTCTAAATGTCAAAATATCAACACATTTCAATAAATGTTGCAGCACTTGATAATGAATACCGTCTTGGTCCTTGGTAGTGACGTGATCATAGAAACACTCATGGAAAAATAGCGCTTCACTGTACTAATATTATCCTATACTATATGGAGACGTGGTCTTGGCTTTCCTGTGCCCTGCTTGAATTGTGCATTTTGAAGCCACAGAACTTGTCCCTCCATTTGGTATGTTTCATGTGCAGAGTTTCAGAACTACTTTTGCTGACAGTTTGTAGAAAAAGAATCGCTGATAACTGTTTTCTAACATTACACTAAACACTAAGGCCGCGCTTACGGCGACCGATGTCACCAGTCGCCACTAGCGAAAGTTCTAATTGAACTTTTAGCGGCGGCGCTGGCGACAGGGTCATTGATTGGTTTACAGACAGTCAAATGTGGCGACAGTCTGTAAAAAATCAAATTTTCCCCGCTTCCAAATTTTTGATCGCGACGTTGCTCCGTCGCGCTTACTATAAGCGCTGACGACTGAGTCGATTGGTTTTGTTTTGGAGCGCGTCGCAGGCACTATAAGCGCAGCCTAAGTAACGTTCTGCAGTTTCAAGTTGAGTGCAAATATTGAACATTGTGATGTTTGTCTATATGAATGAACTCCTAGTGAAATGCAGTGCTGTAATCAGTAGGGCTTCCAGAAAGTCACACAGTTGCGCTGTCCCCAAACATTGGCCCAGCATTAACTAAAAAGTGAGCTCCTTATCATTAATAGGTAATACCCTCATTTATGTACAGCAGGGCCCGCTTCTCGGCGCCCCGTTTTCCAGCGATCCGCTTATACGGCGGCACCGAGAAGGGGGCCGCCATCTTTGATTTCGGGTCGCGCATGCGCAGAACGGGCGGTTGCGCCGGCGCGCATGCGCAGACCGCTGTCTGCGCGCGCATACCGTAGTTTGTGCGCGCAGAACATAGGCCGCGCAATCGCAGAACGGCGAAAACGCCGTTCTGTGCATGTAAAATCCCTGAAAATCGCCGGATCCGCTTTCCGGCGATTTTCACTATACGGCGGGCCCCTGGAACAGAACGCGCCGTATTCCCGGGGCCCTGCTGTAGTTAAAAATAATAATATAAAGTAGACTGTTTACAGCCATGTTTACAGCCCAGTTGTAGGTCCACATCCATTTACCGCAGCTCTGTAGCGTTGAGCAGTGGGGGTAACCTACATTTTTTTGTGGGACGGAAGTAAATTCTTTTTTTACTACTCTGTCCTCATGTATCAGTTTGGTTTCCAAATGTAATTTCTCCCTGATTTTTGCAGCACATTTAGGCGTACTGAAATTGTTTTCATTGTACACAATGGATTGTTTTGTGTTAAAAAAAAACAATGTTCCATAGTTATGCAAAAGTGATTTTTATTTTTTATTATTAGGTTAATCTCATTGAATCATTGTTCTTGGGGGTCTTCCAGAAATACCTACACCGGGTTTTGCATTCTGCCACCTGTCGTGCATTTTTGCTTATCTACATGGTTGGTGCTCAATATACTAATATATAGTAAACTAAGTATGAAGTTTCTCCAAAATTACAGGATACACATGGCTTCTGTCAAAAATGACTACTTGTAACACAAAGTACTTCAGAGTTGTTCTACTATGCAGAGTGAAACATCAAATTATTCTAATTACAACACTATTAACACCAGCAACAAATATATTTTTTCAAGCAGTAATTTGGAAAAAATGTATAATATGAATGTAACTGTTCAATATGTAACTGTTCAATATCACCCTGTGTACTGCAGTTATAACCAAAGTGTAATATATAAAATTAGCTCTGAAAGAAGAGAGGGAGTTAAGTTGGATCGGCTGGGCAACAGGGGATAGGGAGTATCCCTAAATTTAAGAGTTGGCATAAATTGTATTTTCAGTCGGTCTGTTAAAATAATGGCAGCGTTGTGTGAAATGGTTATGTACATAGAGTGTATTGAGCTGACAAAAGCAAGAGGCCCATAGGTTTGTTAAACTATAGTTTGAAGGTTGTCGCGTATTTTCTT
Source organism: Ascaphus truei (assembly GCF_040206685.1). Lineage (NCBI taxonomy): Eukaryota > Metazoa > Chordata > Amphibia > Anura > Ascaphidae > Ascaphus > Ascaphus truei. The sequence continues at coordinate 66,952,153 of NC_134487.1, forward strand.
AACGAGGATTGTTTGTTGCCAGAATTAGATATGTTTTATTATACAAAGTATTCTTTATATTCAGTATAATTAATGAAATGTTTTCTACGTCCATTTCTATTTGAAAGCATGTCTCTTATATACCGTACCAGCCAAGCACTGCATAAATTTGCAGGGTCCATTTTCGTGATTTGGCAAAGATTCGACAGTATGTAATCAGACAATCCATTTTGTCTACTCCTTCCTTTGTATGTGTATTATAGAGTTGGACCACTTCAGCCCGTTTTATTTCACCAAACGTTTTGGTCGATGAATTGTAATGGAGAACGTTGTTTTCAACAGATGCTCCAACAAAGTTTGAAAGCATAACCACCTCTCTACTATTGAACCAATGTAGTACAACATCGGTACTGCCTGAATCACATATTTTATGATGGGATTGCTGACCTTTCTTCTTTAACTTCTGCGTTAGAAGCTTTGCATTTGCACCTTTCAGTCGGTTGCTAGTGTCCATTTTTTTACAAGTCATTGAGGAGTGGCACCGATGTAAAGTAATTGTCTATATAGAACTTGAAGTTGCAGTGTCGGAATAGTATCCTGGAAAAGGTTAATTACTATGTCACTTGCAAGTCCATAGTTCTCCACAGTAGTGTGGTAGATTGTAGTGGTTGAACGCAGGGCAGGTGCTGGGTTATTCGGCACCTCAGGCCAACCTCCAACCCCCTCCCAATTCCACACTAAACTTTTACATAAAAATAAAGTTATTATAGCCCCATTCTCACACCAATCCTCATCTTGTCTCTCCCTAACCTCATCCTCCCTCTCTCACCCTCCTTATCAATCCTCTCGCACCCACCTCATCCTCCTTTATCCTCATCCACCTCCCTCTCACCGCTCCTAATCCTCTCCCCCTTCTCTCCTTCCTTTTCCTCCCCCCTTCTCATCCTCACCCTTGCTAATCCTCTCCCTCTCTCCTCGTCCTCTCTCCCCCCCTCCTCGTTCTCACTCCCCCCCTCCCCGTCCTCCCTCTCCTCCCCGTCCTCCCTCTCCTCCCCGTCCTATCTCCCCCCCCCCGTCTGTCCTCCCTCTCCCCCCGTCTGTCCTCCCTCTCCCCCCCCGTCTGTCCTCCCTCTCCCCCCCCGTCTGTCCTCCCTCTCCCCCCCCGTCCTCCCTCTCCTCCCCGTCCTCCCTCTCCTCCCCGTCCTCCCTCTCCTCCCCGTCCTCCCTCTCCTCCCCGTCCTCCCTCTCCTCCCCGTCCTCCCTCTCCCCTCCGTCCTCCCTCTCCCCTCCGTCCTCCCTCTCCCTCCTCGTCTTCTCTCCCCTCCTCTTCTCGTCCTCCTCCCCCATCCTCGTCCTCCATGAATGTGGTTTACCATGCACATACTGCTTGATGCATAATGTACCTTTAAATTGTATTCTCGTCTCATCTACACACATTTATTTCCAGTTCAGCACATCAATATCTTATTGCATTAATCATTGGTTGCACTGTCCATAGCTTATTGCTGTTTGTTGACTATGATTTGATAAATCGGCAACATGTAGGTTGTTGCGCAGCTATTAAAACTCTGCTCTAGCACATATGGTCTGCAAATGAAGGCACACCAGCGTAACCAGAGAAAGACAAATTACCATGCATAATATGTATCCCCAAGAGAGCGTTGATCTCTCTGTTCTTGTAGTTTTTATATTGTCACCAGTTTGTCTGATAGAGTACTGATTAGTGCACTGAACCATGATATCTATCAGGGAAATATTTGCAAGAGTAATCAGTAATCAGGGAACTCTATTGACCTCATGGGTGCTTCCCTTCTGTGTCATGAGAAGGTTTGTATGGACGTGCATGACACTTCATAGCTGTTTTTCTTTGTTTACGTTTGGCAGTAGAAGTTTGTGGCTGAGACAGGGCAGTGGTATCAATTACATCTTCCTTATCATCTTCGTTCTTTTCTTCATCGCTTAAACGTAACGCTGTAGAAGTTCAGGTGGTTTTTCTTCAGTGTCTGCTTCACCTGACATCTTCTAAGTCACTGTTGTCATATTATAACAGGTGAAGCAATTCTTCTATTTCTGTATTTGATAAACCATGTTACGGCTCTGAAATTATGTTAAAAAGTAAAGGCATACAGTATATACTTTGACAAAAAAAAACATGTACACCACTTATAACGCTTATATACAAAATTAGTTTTACAATTACACTTTGCAGACCTTGAATCACAGATGCCACAATATCCCAGATGCCACAATTGTGTGGTTAGGTTTACTGAGCTGGTTTGCACTACAAGATCATTTAAAAGTAACATTTTTATATTCAATATATTCTAGAGGCATCCAAAATTACTATTTAGAATTATACTACCCTTAATAGGCAATATGCAAAAATCTATTTTTCATTGCAATTTTTCATGAGCATATCCATGGCACTGGACACCAACTGATTAAATTCCAGCTGGACTAGGACAAATAAAAGACTTGCACCTGTAAGAGGCCCTATACTGTATATGGACACACTTTTTCACATGTAGTTTATTTTTCTGTCCTACCAAGATGAGGTTAGGCATTGTGTTTGAGAAAGATTTCTCTCCCCCCTTCCCCGTGCTTACCTGCCTGCTTGCCGTCCAACTAGGAAGTTCTTTGCGGTCTCTTCCTCCTGAAGCCCCTGCGAACCCATCCCCACAGGGTTTCCTAACTGGAGAGCTCCTGGTGGGAGTTATGCTGCACATGTCATTTCTACCGCATCTGGAGCATTATTCTATAACGACCAGGGGGGGAGGGGGAGATAAAATAACTGAATGTCTAAAAAAAAAAAAAAAAAAAAAAAAGTAAATATAGAAAATTTAAAAAAAAATGTAAATGTTCAAAAAATAGAAGGAATGGGCTCAAAATTAGGTTTCTAGGATTGGTGTGCTGTAGCTTCTAGATCCCCTAATATATTTATTTCTCCGATTCCATAAAAGCTTTTTGGTGTCCTACTGTATGTCTACTGTGTCGTATATGTCCCAATTGGTAGACATATTGGCCTAGTAAGGGAGATTCTCTTTTGGTCGTAAAAGAGCACTTTCTGGAGGAGTAAGACCTTTTTGTTTTAGAGAAAAATCTGCTAAATTGAAAATATTAGATTATCTATTGTGGGACCGACTCCAGTTTGAAAAACATGCTCATTTGTTGAAGGTAAGATTCATAGAACAAGGATCTGAAACATTCATTATATATGGGGCTTTTATTGCGCTAGTAAGAGATTAAAAATACTTATGTAAAGAAAAATATTCTAAAAAGACCAACAAAAATGATAAATGCTGTGACACACTAAGAAATACTATATGGCTAGTCAACAACATTCGAATATATTAGAGGTAATCATGCAGGTGTTTTTTTTTTTAAATCTAGACTCTGGCGCCAAACCCAATTAATTTCAGCTCCGGGACCCCCTGCTTCCAGAGGTATTTACCTCGATAGTGGGTGCCGATAGCCGCGCCAGGGTTCCCATGGCGAATTTTCAAAACTCCTGGGCCAATAGGAAGCTGTGACGTCACCCGGTGCAGCTTCCTATCGGCCCTTCTGACCAGGGGCTTTAAACTGCAGGAGATACCGGCACCCCCTTGAGAGGCAAGTATCTCTGGAGGCAGGGGGTCCCCTGCTAAAATCCTGTATTAAAAAAATGAAGAAAAAAAATCTATCATTTTTTTTTTTTTTTTAAAGGGGTGTTTCAAGTGCAACATTCTCATGACGTGTGATTTTTTGCACTAAAGCTGATTATTATGCTTCTACTACAACTTAAAATGGATATATACTTTATTAAGATGTTTAACTGTAAAACCCAATATGTTATGTACATGCTTCAATGTTCATGTGGTTTTGAAAATATAGGCCAAACTAAACTGCATGAAAGTAAGGTTCATATAAATAATAGAAACGTTTCTAAACGTTCAGCTCTTAAGCCTCTCGCCCACTTGTTGTTTCTTTTTAGCCTGTACATAAGTGATCTCAAACACCTTGATTTTATTGGTATAGAACTTATTAAAAATATTAGATTAGGGAATAGAGATTTAGTTTTAACACGGAGAACCGTTTTGGATTTTTCATTTGGAAACTTGATACCCCTTGGGTTTTAACGATCAAATTGAATCATAGCCATTTTTAAGTGGTTTGTTTATACTATGTATGTATTTAATAAAATATTTATGTATTTTCTTTGCTTAGGTAAATATTTTTGGGGGGGATCTGAGAACTGTCACTAACACACAATTAATTATATATAGATTATTTTAAGTGCACTTTACCCATAGTTACATTTATATTAAAGTTTATTCAATGATGTGAACTATACATTGATTTTTGTTATTCTTAAAATCAACGTATAACATTTAAATTTAATGCTATCGTATACTGTAGGAAATCTTTATTTTGACTCTGAAGTATTTTTGCACATTTTCAATCACACAATTTTGTAGTTATGATCAATTTTATTCTTTTGTTTGCATTATTGTTTTGTAGCTATATATATATTTTATCAATAAGTTTTGTTTTTATTTTGTAATTAGATTATCATTTGTGATTTTCCATATGTTTGTATATTAAAACTGTGATGCCCTGTGAACCATCGCCCTGTTGAAGTGTAGTGTTTGCCAAATGTGTAGGGGGGGGGGGGGGGGATAAGAGAATGCAGGGTCAGATGGATATGCTATCCCATTTTTAGCAATGATCAATCAAGTACCAATCTGAATGCCGACACACCCAGACCTCTAGAGGTTTGGATAAGAAATCAGACATCGGTCCAATATAATATTTCTAAAGCTTTAACAATAATCAATGTGAGGATTGTAATAGTATAGAATTTATTCTGCCTTTCACAAGCAGGGAAAACACGAGATGGTAAAGAAATGGTTACAAATGAAAGCAATCAAACTTATTCATTACTATGTGATTCTCATCATATTAGTCATGCATTTGGGCAATGCCTCCCCATCAATATTATAGTTTTGAAAGTTCACTTGAGTTTATTCTTATTCTCCCTCTAGCAAACTAGTTTTTTCCTATTCCAAAATCATTTTTGTCTCCTAATTGTTTAGTCTATCCAAAATATATTGGGTATCTTGACCTTGCTATCTTTTCTATACTTATCACCTTTGCTTTACATTCCAATTGTCATACTGAAGCATATTGATGCTCTTTCTGAAATGTTTGTGTAATAGTGTTGCTTCTTCAACTAGAAATCACTAATAGTGTGTGTGTGTGTGTGTGTGTGTGTGTGTGTGTGTGTGTGTGTGTGTGTGTGTGTGTGTGTGTGTGCGCGTGCGCATGTATATAGTGCTGTGTGTATATATATATATATATATATATATATATATATATATAATAGTGTTGTTTCCTGTTTGCCATCTTCGTTGCTGGTAACGTATTCTTTATTTGTCTTATGGGATAAGCACAAGGCCATTAAATTATCACTACAGGAGTGCCAGCTACAATCTATACTGACATACATAGATATATGTATGGATATATCTACAGGTATATTATCTATAGATAATATATCTGCAGATATGTATATGTATGATATTCATAATGCGTTCTGTCAACTCCTATCCACATGAAGGACGACGCTTCCTTGGCTCACCCTGCTAGAGACCCGGACACTCAGATTCTCAGAGTTCATTTGTGTTGTAATTTTTTTATCCATGCACTAAGGCTATTGATATTTACCTCGGAGCACTCTGCTCTTTTTTTTTTTGTATTGGATGTTTCATAAGAAAGGACCCAGCTGCAAGAGGCAGTACCAGGCATTATTAACATTGTCACAAACACTGCAGTGCCTTGGTGTTCATGACTCACCATAAAATAACATCCTGTTCTACTTCTGTATTTTTCCATATACTTTTTTATTTATTTTAACCAATTATCACAGCTTGCCAAATACAAAAAATGGGGAAAACACATCGGTGGCTTCGGGAAGTAATGTAACTTACGGTAGGAGCTCTGTTCCAGCCAGAAATGCAACCTTTTGGGACCTCATTACACTTTTCTTTGAAGTAGAACTCCAGAGTTTATAGCTTGTATTCTGTGGGCTGTAAAAAGATGGCTGACAGTGCTATGATTATTTGTAGTTTTCTCTAAAATCTTGTAACGCTTGCGCTCACCACGAACAAGGCGGGACCGCGGTACTGATGTGGGAAAGTACAAGACTGCGCACCCACAGCAGGGGGAGCACGCCTGGAGAGTGGGTAGTCAACGTAGCCGGGTCTGGGATGGAGAGATTGGGTTAGTGTGGGTACTTGCCGGAATTTTGGGGCGGAGCCATTTGTGCCTTGGTCAAGGGTTGGAGCCAGGAGGGTGGTAGATTGTCCGAAAGCCGAGGTCTGGGATGGAGAAGTGCGGGTAGTCAGAGGCAAGCCGGGGTCTTTACCAGAGGTGGTCCAATAGTCAAGCCGGGATCTTTATCCAGAGGGGGTCCTATAATCATGCCAGGTCTTACACAGGAAAGCACCAGAGAACAGCAGCAAGGCACAAGCAAGGCAAAACAAAACGCAGGAACACAAGGTCACAAGAGTTATGCTCAGCAAAGCAGGAAGGGAAGTGGAAGTCCTTTATAGCAAGCAGGAACCAATGAGGCTGGGGGCGGAGCGGAGGTGCGGCCACCGCGGAGGTCAGGATAGGCTGCAGGAGACAAGGGGCACTTAGAACAGTTGCCACGCAGCTGGGGGGCGGTGCGCGCAGCGAATGAGAAGCACGGCGCGTCCGGGGGGGCGGAGCTAGGCTCCGTGGTACGGCTAGAAGATCTGTAAACAGCGGGGATACGCTCACGATCAGCAACTAGCGCAGAGGTCTGAGAAGAAGCAGGTAAGGAGGGAAAACGCCGTATAGGACGTGTTCCCCGATTCCTTACAAATCTTGATTTTGTGATTTAATTTATGAAAAATTAGGAGCCATCGTTTATGAAAGAAATACATTATTTCACATGACTTGCTGTGTTCATTCTATGAAGTTTACATTTTAAGGGTTTATGGATGCCTCTTCGTTTGTATGGTAGTATGAGTGTGTGGAGAATTGTCTGGGTAATTGTCATGGTAACTTATGACAAGCTATAATATACAACAAAATACCTGGGTTGAACTGAACACGACTAAGATATAAATAAATATAGTTTATTCCTTGAAAAAGTGAACACACAAGATATACAAATAACAGATAAAATATGCACTTAGGGTTGGAATGATGAAATAATCAGGAATCTTGATTAGCAATTCATACAGCAATCTCGAAATGACACAAAAGACAATGGGCATAGGCTGAGCCTTGTTTATATACAATCTGAGTCCTATCCCTTAACCTTGGGGCGCCTGGCTGGCTAGCAAATTCCTTTGAAGTAGGATCTCCCTTATCTGCAAGTGTGAATTATGACACTTACAGACCACTCAGGCCCTTTGTTCCTCCGCCCTATTGTATACAATCAGAGCGGTCAACCTTTGATCAGAGGGGGTATGGTAGACCACTTGTCTACCATCCTGACCTATTAACATAGCAGATGGGCTCTGAGTTCTCATATCAGACCCAAAATACCATTCACAGTTTAATATCTTCACATATTAAAATAAGCGGTTCTGTTGGGCCCAGTGGGCTAATACTTGCCAGTTTTTCCCGCCGGAAGTGACTTCATTGTGGCCAAGTTTCAGCCCTGTGCGATCCCCAGAACCGGAGATACACAAATGCAGGTTAAAACACTTTTAAAATACAGGATTCTTCCCTTTAAAAATGAATCTCTGCCTTTCACTCTTTCCCCATTGAAATCAACGGGCTCCGCCGCCATAGGCGTTCAATGGAGCGACTCCGCCATTGAAGTCAATGGGACTTCTCCGCCATAGCCTTTCAATGGGAAAACTCCGCCATTGACGGCTATGGGGAAATTCACCAATCTTTACATTTGCCCACACTCCGTCTGGTTGTTCGGAGAGGGCTGGGAATGGCCATGCATTCATGCCGGAACCTTGGCTACATGCCACCCAAATCCCAGTCCAATGGTCCATCCAGAACCGGAGATATGGACTTACATTTTTCACAATTTCGGACTTAGCCGTTTTCACGCCACGCGGCTTTTTCCCATTGGAATCAATGGCCGGCGCTGCCATAGACGAGCACCGCCATTGGATTCAATGGGACCTCCGCTCCACCATTAAAGTCAATGGCGCGACCCTCTTTCTCCGCTCGACCCTTTACGGGGGTTTATCATTCCCGGACCCGATGGGGGTCGTGTGAGGGGGCTCCTAGGGGCTAGGGCAAAAATAGTTTTATTTCCAGGTGCCCAAAACCTAAGATTCCCACGCCACTTGTCGTTGAACTTGAATTAACAGTGATCAAAGCTCTCTTTTAGAAAATGTTTCCGCTCTTGCGCTCTGCGGTTTGGATGGCTGCCAACCTGTTCCTGGAGGTCGGCGTCGAGGAATCCCCATTGAAGTCAATGGTCCCATTGACTTACAATGGGAAATCGCCGCTCCTCCTCTCGGACGCCACCTGCTGCTCGTCGCTGTAAAATAGGTCCAAAACCGCTACTTCTGCCATTGGAATGCATGGAGCATCAATGGCGACCTATGTAAGGCTGCAAACTGGAGCCTGAAAAGGGAACAAAGGGCTATAATCACTGAATTAACATTAACCCCTTCCCTCCCGCATCAACCCTAGTGTATGTGTTGGTGCAAACACTGGGATGAGACAATACATTTTTACAGGGGAATAAACAGTTGGATTCTAAAGCAAGGTAAAAACACATTACTGGACCACAGTTCAGTTAACCCCTTGCTTCCCAAGTGAGCGTAGGGGGTGGCCAAATGGGGTGTAACCCCTTTAATCCCGGGCCAAACCCCCTCTCCCATGACAGCAATGTTCATGGTGAACTTATTGGTTAACAGCATGTGCCATGAAGGATCTTTACTTGTGATCAAAAAGGACTATTGACGTACCACAATGTTTATACTGTACGTTTATAAGCAAAGTATGCTAACAGACTAAAATATAGTTCTTGACTTGGAAAGTCTGGCAGGGTTACTTTGACAGGCAACTTATTTTGTGCCAGAAAGTTGACCTAAGAGGCGCTGCCCTGATTACAACCATAATAGTATGACCAATAATTTTAAAGACCCTAAATACATTCTTAAAACAGGACACACCCTATTAAGAAAAACGTTAATCTGAATGTTTTCATATAAGGGTAATTTATATTAGGGTCTGTTATATACTGAAAAACCTAAATATCAACACAATTATAACCCTATAAACCATATACTTTGCATAATAGCTTTTCTCTGTGTGTTGCCTTGATCAGTTTTCTGTGTCTGCTGTCCAACTGCGACTTCATGGAAATGCCGTTTATGGTTCTTCCTGTGAGTGAGGCAATTTGGTGACCAGGAGGGGAGTGTGTGATTATAAGAAACAGTTTTGTTTTAGTATACTTTTTATTTATTTTTTTTGCAGCAAGGTTTTCCCAGTGTTAGAAATATCTGTTTCTAGGTAATTTAGTTCCATTGTGTCTTATTGTCACCATGGGTAGAGTAGAGTTATGTGAAATTACTATATCACAATTAACATCGCCATGTGTATATATATGTGTCTATACGCATATGTCTAGCGCACATAACCAGTATGGTTTGAAATGTTACGCTATTTTTTATCTTGTTGGATACAATAAACTGGCTTAAGTTGAGTGTGGTGTACCTTCATTTTTTGTATACTATTGGTTAACTGATCTGGGTTTTCCTGGTTCAGCTGCCAGCACCCCATGAAGTTTTTTTCTATATGAACTTTGTGTATTATTTTTGCGTGCCCCAATACTTTATTTTTATATATCTATTTCTAACAAAAGACCTGCGCAAATAACTCCTTGGTTTGTGAGAAAATATGCAAAAATCTATAATCGGATTTAAGATCTAGAAAGACAACGTGGATTTAGTAAATAAATGATTGCCAGTGCACTCATATTTGAGAATGTAAATGTAGGCCTTCCATGATGAAATGATGTTGTAGTACCCAGGTCAGATCTTCGTAAACAGCATATGCCTCAGAGTGAAGAAAAAGCGTTAACATCCGAGGTATCGGCTATTTCAGCACATCTTCCTTCCAGATGGAAGAAAAGTGCCTCTGGCGTTCTGTCTCGGATTGCGCGCCCTGAACTGTCCAGATGGTGTCACTTCCAGGTGCGTCTGTCAAGTCGCATGCCTCTCCTCTGCATCTCGACATGGAGGAAGCCAGAGGCAGTCTTCCACTAGCCGGAAAGAAGGCACGCTGGAACAGCTGATGCCTCTGATGACACGTTATTTTATACGCATTGTCCTTATTGTGTTTGTGGGTGTTGCTGATCACCTCTTTAAAATATAGTGAAAAAAGTTTTTACACTTTCTATATTTTTGCTTTCTCTTTACTCTCAGGCATATAAGAAAATCTGACCTGGGCACTACAACCCAAGTTCATTGTGAAAGGCCTACATTAAAATTCTCAAATGTGAGTGCATACATATCCAAATACACATTGGATTAGATTTACTGCACCATATTCTGTCGTCTTTTGTATCCTGAAAGAAAATACGCTTCTGAAGATATAGATATATAGATTTCATCTGTATTTCTATTTTTTACAAATCCAGGTTGCATTACTAGTTTATTGTGTGCTTTTTGTTACAGGTTTGAAGTAGAGGGTCTCCGGAGCTGAAACCTATTCATTTCTGCTCTACGGACCTCCTGCTTTTGAAGATACTTGGCTTCGTAGGTGTGCTGGTACAGCTCAACCCCGTTACAGCGCGATCCGCTACAACACGGATCCGCTTATAACGCGGTCTAAGTGTGGTTCCAGTTTATCTTTTTTGGCAAATTTTAATAATACATCACGGATACCTTCTGTAAGATGGTTGGTAGAGAGTTCACCAATAGCTAGCGCACACACACACACCTACCTCAAAATAATGCACACAGTCTTATCTTGGTTATTAGCAGCATTCAAAATCCAAAGACACAAGACAAGCAATGAAAAGAGGAGACAGTATTTTGGCTAATTTGAACCCCAAAGACCTCTGCAGAAACACTGGCTGATTTTCAAAAGGCACAAACTTGTCTCATTTTATAATGTACAGACAGTCACACTTTTCACATACTTGTAAGGGATGATATCAAAGGTGGCAAATAAGCACTTTTATACCAATAAGCAACACTCTATACAGTCAAAATACTGTACTAGCAATGTATTTATTTGTGACAAGGTTCGGGGACTTTAGAAAGGCACAATAATTTACAAAGGAAAATATTGTACTTTAAAAAAAAAACCATGTAGCACACACACACACACCATCTCCCTCCCTCCGCTAGGGTGGAGGAGAGAGAGGGGAGCTGGTTCCGGGCCGGGGACTCACACAGAGACAGCTGACATCCCGGCTTCTCCAGACTGCGTGAGATCCTCCTCCGCTCCCCCCCCCCCCCTCGCAGACTCACTACCTGCTTCTCCTGCACTGCACACAGATGAGCTGCTGCTCCGGGTCATTCAGCACTTCTAGGGAGACTCAATAAACTGTCTGCCTGAGGGGAAGTGTATTCCCTGTTTCTGCATGTGTAGCTCGGTGTATCTTCCCTGTTAACATGTTCTCCGATTGTATGCCTTAAGCGTAAATATAGCTCTAGAGCCAGGGTGGGCAACCCTATCGCCATTCGCCACTTGTGGCGAATTGTCAGTTAAACTGTGGCGAATAAGGCCGCCGGGACTCTCAACTCCCCCCCACCCCCCGCGACGGACCCCTCAACCCCCCCTCTCACCTTCTGTGGTAGGGAAGGAGCGTGTGTGTGGTGCTCCCCCGCCCACTCCAGCGTGTGCTCCCTCCCCTCCGAGCCCGCTCCAGCTTGACGCGCTGACCGCTCCAGCTTGACGCGCTGACCGCTCCAGCATGACGCGACCCCCCCCCCCCAGCCCACTCCAGCGTGATGCGCTGGCCGTCTGCCAGCCACCCACCCGCCAGGCAACACTGCTGCCCGCCAGCCCAGCCAACACTTCTGCCCGCCAGCCACCACTGCCTCCGCCGTGCGATCTGGTAGGCATGGGGGGCGGGTGCTTGATTAGGGGGACTGCTGAAAGGGTGCTGGGGGGGGAGAGAGATTAATGGTGCCGCCGGGGAAGGGGGGGGAGATCAAGGGTGCTGGTGGGGGGAAGATCAAGGGTGCTGGTGGGGGGGAGATCAAGGGTGCTGGTGGGGGGGAGATCACGGGTGCTGGTGGGGGAGATCACGGGTTCTGGGGGGGGGAGATCAATGGTGCTGAGGGTGGGGGAGGTCAAGGGTGCTGAGGGTGGGGGAGATCAAGGGTGCTGGGGGGGGAGATCAAGGGTGCTGGGGGGGAGATCAATGGTGCTGGGGGGGGAGATCAAGGTTGCTGGGGGGAGATCAAGGGTGCTGGGGGGAGATGATGAGAGGGGTTAAATGAGATGGTGATGAGGAGATGGTGATGATGATGTCTAATCATGGCTAGTGGTGGTGGCATGAGAGGAGGATGAGGAGGAGGGGGGTTGCGGTCTGAGGGCCATTCTATAGTGCGTGCGCTTGCTGCGCCGTGTGCGCGTGCGGCAGTTATAGTTTGCTGAGGTTAGTCAGCCTTTCTATAATGGTGCCGCGCGTGCATGGCAACGAGTGTGGAACCGACCAACGGGGGGGAGAAGATGAGGAAAAGAAAGATTTCTCGCCGCTACCGCCGCTGAAATGTGTGTGTACGTACAATGTTAATACTTTATTAAAGTATTTCTTTATTTCAAACTTATTTATAACACACACACACATAGTGCCTCACTCGCTCACAGCATACACACAAAAAGCATGCGGCAATTGCACGTGCGTTCGCACACACTATAGAACGGCCCTGAGAATTTATAAACTTGTTCAAACAGTGTGTGTTTAAAATTTTCACATGCACAACACAATACATGGTGTGGCTATTTTCACTTCTAATTCGCCACACCTGTGGCTACATTGAAAAATAGGTTGCCCACCCCTGTTCTAGAAGATAAATGTGCTATTCAAAAAAACCTATAGTGGTCCTTGCCATGTCATAACAAATAAATAATTTGGGAAACTGCACAGGTGTTTTTAAATATGACACTTGTCGAAAGGCATCTATTATCTATAGTAATGTAGAGTTTTGTCCTACAAGGTACAGTATATGTGAATTTCAGTTTTCATTATCACTTTTAAGGTGCTGAGTAAATTAGACTGTATGTTAATGGTCTGAATGCATTGGTTTTCCGAAAATATATTTTTAAAATGGCAATCTTGCAATGAGTAAATACTGCATTTATTCATCGCTCCCATTGCTCGTATGGTTCTTGTACGAATAATGCATCCTGCATTTTGAGCAACGAGAAGACGAGGAATCCTGTATTACCAGAGCCCTTAAACTTTGAAGCACCATAGATTTGAAGTTGGCAATACTAGCAATAAGATCGGATCAGTGAAAACAATATTCTACTACTTGTAGGTTAGCAGAAATCATGTACGTAAGAATTTACTTTTAATACACATAATGAAAAGTTCAATTGTGCCGGTTGAGAAATAGTCCTGACCAAAAGAAAGTGTTTAAATGAGCATTTTGGAAATGCATGCCCAATTTTCTCAAACATATTAAATGTGTTTACCGTTCTTCCACATATACTGTAGTTACACAGCCTCTGGGGATCTGGAAGTGTTCTTACATGGCATGGATCTTGAACACCTGACAGATTTGTTTAAGGTAACATTGCAATTTTGATACCAGTATAATTTCTCTTTGAATTTATTACATTACGAATATAGGAAATGCAGTGCTTCCTTTATTCTAAGTAGCAGCTGAAAGCTTTTCCTTCCAAATTGTGACACTTTTATTTATTTTTGCAATCATCCGTGTGGTTTCCTGCCTGGTGTAATTTATAGTATTGAGGAAAATGTTTTGACAATGCTACATTTTACAATCTGTGCCATCTAGAAGCATTTAAAAAGCCCAAAACGCTATCTATAAGTGTTGTATGCTTTTGTACAAAAATGTAATCATTCTTTAATTGAGTAAAGTTGTTTTTTTGTTGTTGTAGTAGTAGCACTTGTAATATAAACCATATTCATCTCAATCAAATTGTGTTCATTCTGTGTACCCATGAATAAGACTTGAAATGCATTGAAAGCACTGTACATGTTACATCTATAGGTGTTATACAAAATGTTATATGTTTGAAGAAATTATATCCCCACAGTAGAACAGTAACAATAATAATGTCTCCAATGCGGCAAAACAAAAAACAATACAAAATGTATTGTAGAAATTCCAAATGTTTATAAATATACATATGAACTAGTTTACATTTTCGTTATTGATATTAGTTTTTTTTTTTTTTCATAGGACAATGATATTACTCTGAGAGAACTTTTAACTTTGGAGGAAGAAGAGCTTAAAAAGGTAGGTGTGGCCAGGTTAGTCCTGTGGATCTCTGTTTCTCTTATGATTTCAATTTGTGGAGTTTGTAAACCTTTTAGAAATGTTGGATTGAAATGAAAACTTAATGTAGTCAGTAATGAACTTTGGAACTTTGATCTCAAATGCATCATGGGTTTCCCATATGAAGGATTAGTATAATAAACGTTGCTTTATTGTATATACAGTAGAACATTCAAAGGTTTACTATTTATTAAAGTAATTTGTTTGTTCATACTTAGATATTTTGCAAACAAAATATGAATACATTGATTTAGCAAGACATATTTATAGAGACCTAACATATGACATTGGCTGTGCTGCTCCAGTTTTGGCAGATTGCCTCTGCTTCACCATAGCTGCTATGCTAGACTTGGGCAATACAGGCAGTCCTCGGTTATCCGACACAATGCGTTACTCAAAATGGCGTTGTAAAGCGAAACACGTTTTCCCATAGGAACACTGTTTAAATGAAAGGTTCCGTTCCTGAAGGCATTTTTAATGCTAAAATACACAAAATATTTTATGCAGGCAATAAGATATGCAGCACACACATACATTATATAGTGTATATACTGTATTATATATATAATATAACATAA
This sequence comes from Ascaphus truei, assembly GCF_040206685.1. Lineage (NCBI taxonomy): Eukaryota > Metazoa > Chordata > Amphibia > Anura > Ascaphidae > Ascaphus > Ascaphus truei. The sequence goes on from NC_134487.1 coordinate 66,967,184, forward strand.
TAATATATTACAGTAGAGGCAACTCTTATTCGAACAAAAACCAGTGGCAATTCCCCAAAAAACCCAGGAAACACCAGGTACATTCTGAATACATGCCTTAAACGTTCCTTAAACTAGCCCCAGCATTTGTGCATTGATTAATGGCCTATCAGATTAACAGCGGGGGTCCCTGGCAGTCCCATTCAAACTGAATTGGACTGCCAGGGATCCCTGCTGTGTTAATCCTATGGGTCGTTAGTCAATGCAGAAATGCCTTAAACGTGCCTCAAACTAGCCCAGAACATACCCAGCACATACCCAGAATGTAACCCGGCTAGTTTACGGCAAATGTTAGAATAAACGTTGCCTCTACTGTATATAGTATAATATAATATTATATAGTATATTATATATACACGCTCTTACGACGCTTTGCAACGTTGTTTATGTGAATGTGTATATATATATATACACACACATACACAACGTTGCAAAGCGTCGTAAGAGCGTTGGATAAGCAATTTTGGCGTTGTAAAAATGAACATAGGTATGCATTGCACAGCGTTGGATAAGCCATTCGTTGTAAAGCGAAGCGTTGTAAAACGAGGACTGCCTGTATGTGACATGGAATAGCTGTGCATGTTTTGCTACAATGTTAACCTGCAGCTCTGTCTTACCTCCTTTTTTCTCTTCAAGTTGTTCAGCAGTCATGTAGCGTATTATTGTGATTTCAATAAACACTGGCCGATTCTGATTTAACCATATGCAATTTTGATTTTATTTATCCTATTAATCTCAAATCAGTATTTCAACCTACATAACTACAATGCATTTTGTTCTACATTTTCGAGCAAACTAACACCAAGTGCTCTTTTAAAGAGGCAATCCAAGTTGTTTTTATTTCATTATTTCATTTTTTTTTTTTTTTTTTTTTTTAAATACAGGATTGAAGCAGGGGGTCCTCTGCTTCTGGAGATACTTGCCTTTGTAGTGGGTGCCGGTAGACACTCCAGAGTTCACATTATGGCTGATTGGGTAAATAGATAGCCGTGATGTCATCCGGTGCGGCTTCCTATTGGCCCATGTGACTGGAGGCTTTCAAGTACAGAAAACTGCAGAGAGATACCGGCACCCCTTTTGGACTTATGTATCTCTGGAAGCAACGGTCCCAGAGCTGAAATGAATGTGGTTCAGCTCCGGGGACCCTCTGCTTCAATCCTGTATTTTTAAAAAAATGAAGAAATAAAGAGAAATAAAAATGGCTTGGATTGAATTTATTTTACTGGTACAGCATTGAAGTTTAATTTACATATGCAGTCTTCTGCTATTCAATGTGAGTCTCTTGGTGCAGAGAAATCAGCAGATATCGTACTGGAAAGTAATATTTAACAAAAGGACTGCCACGTACACACACCTGAATTAGTAGAATGTTTCCTCTCACAAGGTAAAAGAGCTTGGGGAAACATGCATTGACAATCATTTTTTGGGACAAAGGAGAATTGACTGCAGGGTTAATAATGGAAAAATCGGCTTTTCTTTTTAAGTAGTCAAACAGAATTGGACATTTGGTTCACTTATTTTGCTTTCAGTCTCTAGAAGTGTCCAGTTGTCTGACAATCCCTAGGCCTGTAGAACATGGAATGTAATAATTGAATTTTACTTTAATTAAAAAGTACATACTTTATAGCACAACAATGAATGTAGTACCAACTGAGCTCACATATTTTTACTTTTGTCATACTTCGCGTGTAAAATTGCACTCACTTTTGCCAATTTTGGAGTGTTATCCTTAAATTGCAACCACATAAATCATGGTCTCCCCGGGGTGTGAAATTAGCTAATTTCTTTATAAACAAGGCTGCTCTGTTTAGTGTAATAGGTTTGTAATGGGAACTTTTAGAATAAATATGCACTTGCAAAGAAGCGAGTTCTTCAGAATTCTTCAAGCATTAAAGGTGCATTGGTTGTTGGAATTAAACTTTTTTTTTTTACTTCCACTGAAAATGAACGAGCATTGTATGTACCTTTTTTATGGTTATTACAAGATACCAGAGTTGTAATATATACATTGATGCTGTATCTCTCATTTTCTGTCGACTACTAGTGTTGATAACTGCTTAGTGCTTTGATTTCTTTGGCTGAGGACCCACTGCGGTCGTCGGCGACCGCGTGCACGTCACTCACCTGCCCATGACGACCTCCCGAGCCGGCCCCAGTCCCCCCTCGCTGCAAGGCTCACTACGCGCTGTGACGCGTCAGCCGCCAGGGGATGCAAGAGGATTGTGATCCTGAGCGGTGACGCGTCACGTGGTGCGCTGGTGAGCCTATCAGCACCGGGGGCTGGAGCTGTCAGAGGGAAGTGTGTGTGTGTATGTGTGTAATATATATATATGTGTGTTTCGCACAGCTGGGGGGGGGGGAGGGGGTGACGACTTTACAGTACCTGATCAATCTGTCCCCTTGTATCACCCCCCCACCCCCCTCCTCCCGGAACCACCCCCCCTCCTCCCGGACCCACTCTCCCCCCCCCCCTCCTCCTCCCTCTCCTGCAGACCCACAACCTCCTCCACCCCTCTCCCCGGTCTCAATGGCCGTGCCCCCCCCCCCCCCACGCAGAAAAAAGTTCACCACAGATCGCGGTACAGTGACTTGCAAGCATGGCGGCCGGGTAGGCGCTTGAAGCGGGTCCTCAGCCTTTAAAGAAATGTATCAGCTCAAGTATGTTTGCAAATATTAATGGAATTACAGGTTTTTATTTTGTGCATTTTCAGCAAGAAGGAATACATTATTGTATCTGCAATGAAAGCAACTAACGTAAAATGCATCTTCAAAGAAATTATGTTCGGTATCTTAAGGGAGAATCGTGAAAAATTGCTTTCACAAAAGTTATTTATTGTAAGGGTGTGGGTGATGCTCAATCATGGTGGTACATAGAAGAGCCAGCTAATAGAAACTATTAAACGGCAGCTATGAACCACTTGGCCCATCTTGCCTGCCCATTTTGCTATCTGATGATATGTAATAAAAGATGAATTGCAGCAAAGTGTTTTACAAATTATATATTTATATGTACACCTAAAGAACATGTTTAAATTGGAAAAACAAATATATTTGCATGCTCCCAAGAAAATGTGAGCATAGAAGTTTCATAGAGGTTAGAGGACTGTACTGTACGTTGAAATTCCTCACTGCCTGTCCTCTTTCTCAGTGCTGTGAGGAAAAGAAGTAGACAGATACTGTATGTGGTGTTGCAATGTGAAGCAAAGCGCAGAAAGTAATTAGCAAAGAATAAACAGAAGAGTTTTCGCAAATCCATTACACCTATATTTTGAGAATAAAGTAATATTAGAGAAATACATCGTTTTTTGAGTGGTTCTATTTTAGCACTCCAGTCTCTCATTTTCATATTTGATTACGACAACTCTACTTCCTTATAAAAAGAGTCAAAGTACTTTTTATAATGTGAAATTATCACTTCTGCTAGAAGCCAATTTACACTGTTAAGCAAGACAAAACGCATTTAAATCTCATTTGCAAAAAAGTATCTAAACTGTGTAATTGATAAAACCTCTAAACCTCATCCTTTATATATCCACAGAAATTGAACATTGTGTGCTGTAATGTGAACACCTATTGCTGGGTTTCGATCACTAGTTTTGTTGCTGGGATCATCCTGCATTGTAATGTTGACTACAGTATGTTTCTTGTGTTTCCATTGATATTAAATAAGGCTCAGCAATTGTGTTATGGGAAAAAGAAAAACACCTTTTCTGTCTTTTTACTTTCGGCAAATTCTGTTTTCATCAACATATATGTAGGCTGGCATTACAAACGCAGAGGATTGTAATAAAATTATTGCCGCTGTAAAAGAGATACAAGTTGAAGACATAAAACTGGAGACGTCACCTACATTTTTGAACTTGGAATCCAGGTAACTTCTTACACCTTGCAATAACATGATTCTTTAGATGACTCTGCACTTACCATATAATAAGACAAAGAAGATCTTTTACAAGCTGAAGGAAAGGACAAGTAGCTGAAAAATGATTCCTGTGTAAGTTCATGTGAATTCTGCAAATATACATTATGAAAGCTTACACACGGCCAGCACACGCTGATGAACAAAAACACAGATTTAATTAGTATTGAAGATACTCCAAACTCTATTTTTTTTTATACACGGTGTCCAGACTAGGAGGCACAAGTAGTAGGACTTGTAGTCCCTGCCTTTTAGCGTGGACACCCTGTATAAGGCTACGGCCCCAGTGTGCGTGTGATGGAGTGCCTGGCGGCACTCGTTCTCTCCATCCGAGCGATCTGAAGGACTTCCGACCACTCGCGGCGGGGGGGTGCGGCCATAACGTCACGCGGCTAGTTCGCCCTCACTGGCTGAACAGCCGCTGTGACGTGGCCATCGCTCGGCCGCCGCGCCAAATGTCAAATATCTTGACTTTTGAAGATGTGGTCACGCATCGCGCTTCTTGCAGGCAGTTACTGGGGCTTGCCACATAGAGGGCCGTATTACGCCTTTGCGCGCTCAGCAGCGGGGAAAAGCCTACGGAGGTTTGTCTGTTCACCTCATTGCTGAAATTGTAACAATGTATTAAACATGTTTTGCTCTTTCTTCTTTGTGGCAGTAATACTTTTTGTAGCCAGCTTATCAGAGACTGTTTATATTAATATATTTATAGAATGTTCTTATATAGCGCTGCTAGTTGTACGCAGCGCTTTACAGAGACATTTTGAAGGCACAGGTCCCTGCCCCGTGGAGCTTACAATCTATGTTTTTTGTTTTTTTTTGTGCCTGGGGCATAGGGAGATAAGGTGACTTGCCCATGGTCACAAGGAGCCGACTCCGGGAATTGAACCAGGCTCACTGAGCCACTCCTAGAGCCAGTTAGAAGCAATTATCTATCACTCTGCAACCAACAGTCTATTTGTAGAAACAACTTTGGGGGATTTTTAGTCATGAAACTGCCTAATGGTCCTGATTTACGAGACCTAAAATTATTTTCCAATTTCTCGTAAATGCCAAGAAAGCTTTTACTTTGAATTTGTTGCGTCGTATTTTGAGCAACACCGAGTTATCAGATCATATAAAGCAAACATAGTAATGTATTAAGCTGATTTGTCACAAACACTTGGATAGATTTATGCACAATAGGAGAATACGTGTGATATACAGTATGAATTGGTGAAATCTATCAATTAAACAACGAAGTAATTACAGCAATATCTAAACATTCAATTTTGTTTTCGAAGGGGGTTAGAAACAATAACTGCATTCTCATGGCAACTAAGTTTTTGTGTAAATGCCTTATTTGACCTAATGTTGTACTATCACAAGAAGCTGAAATGTAATTGGGTGTAAGCCATTAGCATCCGGTCAGTATGTTGGATAAAAGAAACAAACAATTGGGCAATAAGGAATGACCCTTTTAGTAAATGTGTGCACTGACCCTAAATTAATTAGGACAAGTTACCGATGAATGGGGGAAATAAAACAACAAGCTAGCCATTAAATGACTAACTAGCTTAAGATAAAGAGAACCCATCACTCTTCACATAAATTGGTCTTGGCACTTGGGAAGTGGTCACATATCAATGCGAAATCTATGTAGTAGAAGGTGTATCCATGGAGTATTCACTGGTCTTGTACTGATTATGGCATCCAGAGTTACATGACAAGTGAAGTCTGACTCATTCTATGAAGTATACAGAAATGGATAAGAATTCAGTTTGTAGAGGTGTTGTATTTTTTTTTAGCTTAAACATTTAGACACGTGTAATTTCAGGAATCTGACCCTATGATAGTATAAATTTTACTTTTTTTTTCTCTAAAGCTTATACTTTGCGTTCTTTTTGAACACTTAAATTAGTCTTCAAGTCATATAAAATCTAACATTGCATGAAGTGTTAACCTGATTGATAATACACTTGTATGGGTGGCTTTCTTTGTTTGAAACACTATAGGTATGGAATATCTATGTGGAAATGATTTGGCTAAATTTACAGTAACATGTAAACATTCATGTCTGGTGCAGTAGTACTTTACAATTATTATGACTGCTTCTTAATTTAGTTTCAGCATTTTCAAAGGAAACGTAAGAGAACGCATATCTTTAGATAACCTTTAATCTAAAGTAGCAACACTCCCAGAAGCCTATATAAGTTTAAGTGCAGTTATGTTCATATAAGTAAAGTTACAGAGGCCTCGCACGATCCCCGGTATTTAATTTAAAATCCTTCGGGGAAACGCGGGGCCTCTGTAACCACTGTGCCTCCCAGTTTGCGCACCCCTGCTCTAAAGTATGACGTGGTGCAATCTAAAGTATTGTACAGTACAAACACTATAGAGTACAGATTTCTTTCACATATTTGAAGATGTTTTATGGTTTGATGCATCAGTCAACATAAAGTACTTAGTGCTGGTAAACTAAAGCATAAGCAAACTAGGAAATTGTTTCAAATCCAAACTTCACATTTTACTTGTGCATCGTACCGTAGGTCTAGTGTTAAGGCTTTATGTAACATACCGTAAACTCTGGTCAATACCGAGTACAGGGTGTAACATCATGCGGATATCAACACAAACCTGTCAACATTTGCACAAATGTAGCGCTGTTTCCGCCACCCTATGGGAAACGTGGCGGCTACTGAGTGTGTGGTGCTTTACCTGTGGCTCACAGGAGCCTGAACCCTCGCTGCTGGGAGCCCGGGGTGTACTTGATCCGTCTAGTGACAGCGCCTCCACCTGTGAGGGATCCTGACAGTGCCGGATAACCCCTTCACAGGACCCAATGCAATAAGATCACACACTTGTATTTAATAACAGTTTACCGAACACAGGTACAACTAGATATATAATTAACCCACATATATAGGCCTAGCCCCACGTGCCCTCCAACCGTAGTGTCCACCCCTGATGGGATTTCACCAAAGTACTGAGTGGCCCCTGGGCACCTAACCTCCCTGGTGTCCCCAAGAGCCAACCCATACAATGTGTGTGACAGCGCTGCCCACAGTAACGGAAAGTGTTATAGTTGGTGCACGTTGTGGGGTACCTGCCCAGATGCTCCAGCACCTGGGTATGGCCAAAAAGCAAAAGAGATCCACTGATCAAGGGACGTCTATTTCAGCGAAGCCTCCACCTCTGCGTCGGGTGAACTCCGGTAGGAGGGTCTCACCTTTGATAGTCTATGATAGTGCGGTGGTGGTCTTGCCCCAGACCACAGTCCGCAAATCGCTGTGCGTTATCTTCAAATGGCACTATACACTAACTGTATACAGCTACAGGGGAAATGTCCCTAGCTAGGGGTTTCCCTGTAGCAGACGCAATCTGATTAGGTGAGTGGGGCCTATCTTGGACCTAAAGGGTTCATCTGGCCTAGTCTGGATGCCACTGTCACCCAGACCCTACCTTCCCTTTCTCTGTCCTTGCTCCAACGGTCAGAATTCTAATTGCCATAAATCTCTCGGCCCTATTGGCTGAGCCGCGCTGCGTGATCATCCCCTACAGCATTCTGGGGAGTGTTGTTCCCCTGCTGTGCTATACTCCTAATGGCCGCCGCTTGCTACTGCACATCCCCCCCGCACTATCCCCAGCACTCCCCCAGCCTCCGCTGCCTATGGAAAGGTAAAGGGACAAACGGGACCAGGGGGACCCAGGGTATACAAATAACAATCAACATTAATGGCCTTTGGTGGTATTGAGTACTTTTTAGTGAGGAATAACACATTCTAAAGAATTGGTATATAATAAGCACGTCTAAAATTGGAGTGATATGAGCAAAGTTCAGAGATGCCTCTGATTCTCTCCAATAATGGTAGAATGAGAGAGAGTAAGACACTCTGCTTAAATGGGCAATGCAGCGTTGGGGAACCTTGGTGTACATCCTTATTTTAAACAAGAGCTGACTTTGTGCAACTTCTGACTTATGCAAAGGTGGCCATAGGATAAGATATGGAGATGCAGGAGGGCAGTGCACTGCTAGCCGGTTAGTGAAGAACCAATCCTCAAGCGCAATCAATAAAAAATTATTTAATGAACAAAATAGGAGAAACACATAACGTGAGCTAAAAACTGACACAGTTCCTTGCTGGAATGAAACGCGCCATGTGTTTATCCTATTTTGTTTATTAAATAATTTTTCATTGATTGCGCTTGAGGATTGATTCTTCACTAACCGGCTAGCAGTGCACTGCCCTCCTGCATCTCCATATCTTATTCTACCTTTGGATGGAGCACGCTAATCACGCGATCGGATCGACGGCTGTTTATTCCCATCGGCATCATTTCTGTGAGTACTCAACGCCGGGGAGCAGAGACTGTGTGTGACACCAGGTTAGCGGGGGTTGTTGTTTGCTGCTGGGGACTTTCCCTCTGGTGAGCACTCCTGTGGCTCGGTTTCCTTGGTACCGCCACATTCACACCCTAAGTCCCCCTCCTGTATGCAGGTCCACACAGATACATGGGTCTCTGCATTCAATTATACACATCAGCCAGATCGCCATCGCTTTATTATGGTTTTCACCATTTGTGTTGCTGACTTATCTGGCATTGAAGGGGTTAACTACAAGGTGTCTCCGAACGCCATGTACATCATCAAAATGTGCTTTGGTCTGTTTTATTGTATGCAAAGTACTGTACACTGGGAAACATAAGTCCTAACTCCAACTTTTTGCCTTTACAGCAGTGACGAGTTTTTTGCATTTCTCCTTAAACTGAATCGACAGTGTAATTGCCTTACTCGTGCAGTGGAGAATATAAATGACCAAATACCTTTGAATCCTAACAAGGTAAATACTGCTTTAATTACTATTAAAGTACAATAATGTTACATTTTTTCGAACTCGGCCACACCTAAAATTACTCGAGTGGTCATCAAACAGGTATCATCTAATTGCTAAGATGCCCAAAGTTTTTAGAGTATTCAAGTCTTTTGGTTCGTCCCACAGAGGGCAAAAAAGTATTTTTCAAATATTTTTCAAGCAACTTATCAATGTAACTGTCATTAAAGTTAACACACAAATATTTCTATTTTGTTTGAGTCCTACAGTACATCATTTAAATTTTATTTGGCATTTGTTCTTTTATCTTGTTTAATTATCGTTTATCTGATAACAGCATAATTTGTTTACACTACAAGAAAAGAAGACAAAATGGGTTAACAATTTGCATCTATATACGTACAAGAGTTTACAGACAGCCTTATGAAAGTAGTTGGATAAAGACCATAAAGAACGCCAAAATAATTGCTTACTGTGGAGATGCTATTAAGTAATTTCGTATTTAAAACATTCTGCTCAAGTTTTATTATATAAACTTTGTCTGTGTGTGTAATATATATATATATATATATATATTTATATATATATATATATATATATACTGTTTTTTCTCTCTCCTTTCTCTCTTTCTCTTTTTCTCTCTCTGTTTCTCTTTTTCTCTTTCTCTTGCTCAATATCCCTTGGAGTCAAGTGATATATGCATAGATGCAAAAGCATCCAGAGGATTCATAGCAATTCTAAATCTAAAAGGGGTCAATATCTTTCTCAACATCGGTCACTACAAGATGAAGTCTTTGAGAGCAATAATAGTCATGATGGAAAAAGGAGCATTTCTAGCCTCTATTGATCTAAAAGATGCTTATCCATATTCGAATAAGAAAAAATCTCAGGAATTTGCAGTGAGATTGTCTGGATGGCTGGGAGTGGTGGCAGCATTACTAATACTCAAAGGCCTATTTTTGTTGTCCCAAACGTAGATTGGCTAATCAAAACTCTGTTGGAACAAGTTGCCGGAAAACATCTGGTTATAGTGCACGGTGTACAGATGTAACAGTAGCCAGCTTTATCTCCGTACTGCCACAGCACATGTGCTGGTGAACTGTGTACCAAACGTGGACTGTTCACAGCAAAGTGCAGAGCACAGGGGAATTTCCCATTTGGAGTAACACAGTGGGGGTCCCTGCTTCTGAATGGGACCCCCGCTATGTTAATTCTACCGGGCTGCACCAGACTGGAAGACCTGTGCAGTGAGAGCAAACAGAATCATTCACACTCTGCGCATCAGTAACAGGCAATCGCACTGCTTATTGCAGCTCAGCCTGCTTCAATACTAATGCAATTAAAATAAATTAAAAGCGTCATCACCTTAGCAGCTAGCTGCTAAGGTAAGGAATGGGTTAAAGCAGCGCTGCACAAACTTTTTCAGCTGCGGCCCCCTTCCTGGGAGCCGCAGCATTTGCGCCCCCTCCCCCGAAGGCACGGCTTCAAATGACATTGCGGGTCACATGACCCGACCGCAGCATTTATCGCGCGTTGCCATGGCGACAAGACCCAGCTGCCAGTAGGTAAGTGAGGTTACTTAAATTAAATGCCTGGGGGAAGAGCGCCGGGCCTCTGTAACAACCCGGGCCCCGCTGCAAATTCTCCCGCCCCCTAGTTTGCGCACAGCTGGGTTAAACCAAAATACCTAGTTTGTAGAGGGGGTCGGTGAAGGGGGTAGTAGCCCCAGGGTGGGTGGTTAGGCCTCCCAGGAGGGTTGCGGGAGGGGTTAACCCCTTCATTACTACCGCTATGGTAATTTAAGGGGCCACCACCCACCCGAGAGACCTAACCACCCAACCCGGGGAAACTACCCCCTTCACCCCCCCGCCCACATACACACATATATATACACAGTATGACGCATGTATTGCCAGTGGGTGCAATAAAGTGTAGTCCATCTGTGTGTATAATGTGCATATATGTTCTGTCTGTGCATATATGTATAGCATGCACTGTGTATGTGTTTGTGGTGTGCATGTATTTATATAGTTCATGCATACATCAGGTGTGTCTATTTGTCTGGTATGTGTGTTTCTGATGTGAGTACATATGTACTGTATATGGTATGTATATTTGGTGTTTGTTTATTGTACAGAGCTTGCTTATTTATTGTATGGTGTATACATGTGTGTAGGCTGCGTGTATTGTGAACCTGTTTGGTGTATGGGCTGCCTGGTTCCTAGGCCAGTTGGTTGGCTTGCACCCCAGGATTAAATTCGCCAGCCAGTCCCTGAGCACATCCCATTAATGACCTGCCATAGAGGATATAGAAGAAAAGAGGACATTTACCTTCCTATATTTGTTTCTTCAAGTCCTCTATGGCAGGTTACTTCCCTCTCTTATGTTTCCTTCTTAATATGCCTGTGTTTCCTTAAAAAAAGCTTGCGTCTAGCCAGACAATAACTGGTTAGAGATGGGCAGCGCCCACTTATGGTGGTCTAAACAAAAAGGTATTATCCTACTTCAGCTGGTTGTAGGGATTATTCCATTAATAACTAAGAATACACTGTTAATATACAGTATTTTTGCGCCCGATCTCTTGTTCTCATCTATAATTATTCCATTAATGACTGCCATAGAGGACTTGAAAAAATATTGGAAGGTACATCCCACAGCCATATTTTTAGTAGTGTAACAAACTGCTAAAATTGGCATTCTGGCCAATAGCTAGCAGTGATGTCATTTGGTGCGGCTTTCCATTGGCTCATGTGATATGGGAGCTTTAAACTTGCAGGAGATACCAGAACCCCCTTCAGAAGTACTTATCTCTAGAAGCAGAGGGTCCCCCAGAGCTGAAAAGAATGGGGTTCAGTGCCAGAGACCCTTGCTTCAATCCTATATTAAAAATAAAAAAAATCTTCTTGGTTTGCTCATTTTAAGGTTCTTTGACCAGGTTGGGAACACATGTACTGTATATACAGTATTGTAGCAGAAAACAGAATATTTAATTTTGAATAATTAGGAATGTTTCCGATACACAAATAATGGCATCTCCCCTCTCCATGAACCTATTATTTTACATTCATGGCGCCCATTCCACCATAGGCCCTTGTCATTTCTATTCAAGTTCAATCTATGAGATCGAAGGTTAATGAGAAAAATACATAGTGATTTTTATAACCTCTTTTTTGGTGGGAGGTTTCCCAACCTTTAAAAAAATAACCATGTCTAATGTGAAGTTTATATGTGAGGGTCTTTATTTGATCCCATCACTGCTAGACAGGTTGCAGGGCAATGCATCACCAGCTTTCGCTGCAGTAGAGAAATTAATGAATCGACTATATTTTGTTTTTATGGGGGGGGGGGACATAATTGGTATGTTTTTTTTTTTTTTTTAAATGTACATTTTCCCTTTGACAAAAAAGTTTTGCTAAATTCATGTAATACAATTTTTAAGAAAAAAGGACAGCTACATATTTTTATGACAGAAATATAAATACAGATCACTACAACACGGAGAAAGGAAAAATGTCAGAAAGACTTAAAAAGCAACAGGTATCCCGTATTATCCCACCTGTTGCCCAATTAGCTGCCCAAACTAGACCCCTGTAGTGAAGGGGCTAATAATGTTTGGCATATGTGTTATTTGTTAATAGATCGTACTGGAGTGGGACTCTACTCAGAACTTTTCTTCCGTGTGTGAAGATATAGTTGCAAGCATTACAGATCTTGGCAAAGAAATGTTCAAACTGCAGAACCGTTTACATAAGGTATGTTTACTATACTACATATCCGAATCTCATGGGCATTCTGTGCAGGAGCGGGAGGAAGATGTTCACTCTCTCGTGTGGGATAAAGTAAGATTTATTACAGATGCGACAGAGGATAAGAGTTGGAGTGTCAAAGCTAGGTGTTCACACCAAATTATTCACTTACAAACCAACAACACCATGACAGGCTCCTGTCAGGATGGGTCACTTTGAGTAATTGCCTGGGGAAAAAAGTGATGGTATGGGATGCAGTAAATGAACCATCTATGTAACTATGTAAGCATCAGTATCACAAAAGAATCTGTTGCTGAATGAAGCCATGTGGAAGTTGGACAGTGAGAGAGCTTGATAGTATTTAATACCACAATATCCTGTAATTTGAGCATAACTAATTTGGAATTTAAATTGGTATAAAAAAAAAAAAAGTAGAAGAATGCCTATGGGATAATGAGGATATAAATATTGTGCTACCAACACATACTGTACCCATGACCTTCATGTTGAGAAAAAATTTCAGTACAAATTGCAGCGCAGATCTTATTAACTAAGCCCACACAGGCTGTAACGGAATAAGTTTTCATCTCATTCTTAACAAATGTAAACCGTGAACCTAAACTGCCAGTCCCAAAAATAACATCGTTTTGGAATCTCATTCCTTGGCTCAGAGTGCATGATTTATAATCATTCGCACTGACCATACCTACGGATTCATTGCTATACAGTACATATGCATTCAGACTCAATATGCTCTTAAGCACACGTCTTCAAGAAACAAATTAACTTCATTGACATTGAACTTGGAAAAGATGTTCCTGCAAGTGCAATAACAATGATGGTTGGAAGATAAATGTCCTTTTTTTCTCTTTTTCTTTACTAGATTAGTGCTAAAAGGATCAGAGCAGAGACCTAGACATATTTATGTAGCTGTCTCTTAGAGAATGAATGAGGCCACACATTTTTAGTTTTAGCATCATGTACTGTGTTGTAACAAGCACAGAGAAAATATATCGTTCAGCTTGTTCTGCTCATATGTTTAGTAGGATAAAAGTACATGACTAAAAACTTAGATAACGAGGACTGTAAATAGGGGGGATGGTGGAGTTGTCATCTTTGCTACTCCGCTGTAAGGTAATTCAATTTATCACGCTACCCCCCTGTCTGAGCACCAGTCTGGTAAGGAGAGACATCAGGATAATAATTCTATCATAGAGTTATGGTTACAACAGTTGACAAATATTTGTAGAGGTAACTTTCAAAAAGCTTTTTAAAATACTTAAATGATGTAGGGGTCTATGTATCAAGAAAGTTGTCTTCACTGATGCATTTGCATAAATTAATTCTCATTTTCTCTTTCTGAAACGTGACATATTAAGAGTATTTATTTCTACTGTTTTAGAAAGTGGCGCAAAAATAAAAAATATACTTACGCCACCTTTAAGGTGACTGAGAAAACCAACGCAGAGAACCGTCAAGAAAACTAACCTCAAAACGCATATTTCTTATTACATGTACAGTTCCTGCACCAATACGCAAATATAACTCCACCCTAACCTCTCACTTGGTCCTTAATTCCCTCATCTTGTCGCAGACATACTTTAAAATGGTGCATTTAAGGCTACGCTTATAGTGCCGTCGACGGTCGCTGGAAATTAAATAGAGATGACTTCCAGCGATCGCGTCAAATCTGTCGCTCCGTCGCGTCGTGCTTGCTATAAGCTCACGCGACGGCGGCAATGTATTTGTTTTGCCGCGACGGCGCTGTCGCCGGCACTATACGCGCAGCCTAAGATAAATACAGACAGTATGTTTCAGTGAGTTGCAACAAAATGCCGACTTTGTATCTACATTTTGCTTTTGATATATAGAGCCCTTTGTTTTTAAAGCATCAGATACTTGGCTCTAACCTGTAAAACAAATCACTGCCTTTCAATTTGATCCAAAGTGCAGCTACAGTATAAGCCATGACTTCTATAGCATTGTGTACCAATTTTTGAGAACTGACTAGACCGACTGATGAATGCTGTTAAAATGTCATAATGTATAAATGTATGGATATCTTTATTTATATAGCGCAATCTAGGCACATAGCGCTTTACAGGAGTAATACACATGACATAATATTATAACACATACTGGGAAGAAGTGTGTCAGACTTAAAACAATAGGAAAAGGAGTTCCTGCCCCGAAGAGCTTACAATCTTCCAAGGAGTTGATGCACACAGATAGCTACTTGCTACTCTGCATTAAAAAGTAATAAGCACAGTGCCTCTGATAGGAAATATCTCAACGGCTCATTAGAAATGAAACACACTATTGTCCTTTCCACCAGAGAGCACTGTTTATAAATACATTATTTAGTGATAGTTATGAATACAGAGGTAGCCTGTAGGAAAAGGGAAAGAAGTTAGATTTATAATCTGTCTATAGATGGACCTTTCCACAAACCGTCATCATGAAAGAGCATATCTATGATTGTATATTACTGTAGTAATTGTTTACCATAGAAACAGTCAACTTGAAAATAGTTTTTTTTAAATGTTGTTTAAGATAAGCCCATGATCACGTATTAACATATCACTAACATCTGTTCAATGTTTGTGTTGTGTATGTATATCTTTATATAGCGCCAACAGTGTACTCAGCGCGTCACAAAGACAATACAGTACAGGGAATTATAATACAATAAGTGGAGCAAAGTCAAACAATAGAAAAGGAAATCCCTGTCCCGGAGAGCTTACAATCTAATTAGTATGTTGGGAGACTTAGAGACTGCAGGTGAGGGAATGTAGTATTTGGCTGTGCTTGGCCACAATAGTTGGTAGGAGTGATTTGGTGTGGGACAGTAGCCTTGAATCAAGGCTATTGGGATGCTTCATTTAAGAGGTGTGTTTTAAGGTGGGTCGGTATGAAATTAGATGGTTTAACACTATTAGCAGAAAGGGAGGGGGAGGCAGGCGTGGGCGAGAGCATGTGTGAATAAATCTGGGTCCAGGAATCGGAGAGAGATTCCCCAGATGCAGGAGGAGTAGCGAGAGAGAGGAGGTGATGAGGATTTGCGGGGGTGCTTTTTATTCAGAGGTGTAGAAGATGTTGGGAAAGAGGTCTGTAAAGTGCAAAGTGTATGGGCACATGCATAGGTGGAGGGAAGGCGAGATAAAATGTGGATATGAGGAGGAGAGCAGGGACATTTGAGAGAATAGAAAAGTTTACAAAGGAGTGAAGAAACGGCAAACGGGAAAAGCAATAGAGGAGGTATTATGAGATGCATGGAGTAAAGAGGGAAAGGTAAGAGTCTACAGGTATTGGAGGATATGAGGAGTAGAAGTTAAAAGTAGGTGTATAAATCAGGCTTGGGAGGACAGTGTAGCACTGAACATTACACAGCAGTTTAGAAAGGTAATTTCTAAATTAGTAAAATGTCTCAGAACGGGGGGCACACGCGTGACACCACACAAAATAGCCCCCATGGGGAAAAGCTCTGCACAGAGTGAGAAAACAAAAGCAGCCAACGGCGGCAAAACAGAAGTGATCTCCCTACAAACAGCTCCCAGAGGCTGGGCAATAGCATCCAACATGCCTCTGAAGATAAAAAGACAAAGGAAAAGTGATGTTACTCACTTATTTCAGTAGAAGCAGGAAATCTCTGCTCCCTCCCAAGATGCCGGTTTCGTGTGTGAGCAGAAGACCTCCGAATCGGAAGCAGTCAGACCCAGAGGCAAGACCCACAACCCTGAGGGCTAATAGAGGACCTGAAGCAGACCCTCCAAAATGACCTACAGAAGGCATTGGCAGGCATCAGGGACAGGCCAGCTGAACTAGAGAACAGAGCAGAGGAAGCCACTGAATTCCAGATGGACACTGTAGAGGAAATAAAAGCTATACAACATCAGGTTCAGCTCCTGAATGAAGGACAAGAAGACTCAGACAACCAATTCAGACATAATATTCGGATAAGAAATATTCCAGAATTGGCAGACAAGATAAGCGCCTACTGTATCTCTAAGGACACTTTAGGTCATTGGTCTCTGACATGCAGCTTGACAGAGTCCACGAAGCTCTAAGACCCCGAGACGCAGACTGAGGAAAGCCTTAGGACATTATAATGAGGGCCCACTTCGAGGTTAAATAGCGGGATAATAAACGTCTCCTGTAAACTACCAGAAATAATTTATGAAAATACCCCTGTGCAAATATCCTCATTAACCACGCAGTCAAGTACAGATGGGACTTTCCATTCCGACTTAAGGCTTCACACCACAGCATGCAAGGTGGATATGCGCTATCCAGAAGAGGTCCACCACCACTTTCTACAACGACTGGGTCCTCATCAAGCAACATTGCAACCTCATCAAGGAAAAGATTGGATAATAAATAGCATACACCTCTTCACCCCCACCCCCCATACAATTTCTGGGTCAAGCCTTTTACTGTAGGTGTAATGGAAAGCACCAGGTCTACGGCCCAAGGACTGTGGACCTTAAAACCCAGTAAGCAGTTAATAGCAAGGAGGATTAGATCAGCTGGACAGACTTGAGTAATGCTAGTTCTGTGGATAAGAGACCACTCCACCGGAAGCAAGGGACAAGATGATAGCAACCGTGAATCCAAGTTTGAAATTCCCAGTTATTTGCATTATTGACATTGGTGTTAGACATGTTTAAGTGATTATGTTGTGTTCAAAATGGTTTAGTTAGAAGCACGAGGGTAAGATTATTGCACCACATAAATACGCCATCCTATATAACCTAAGCTTTACTGGAATACAAATTTAGGGCGAAATTAACCAAATTGGTTTCATATAGCGGTGCTAATTCTCCTAGCACAACCCCCCTAAAGATACTACACAAATTTCTTCTGAATCTACAACATAGGTAGAAAGTAATGTCCAACATCAATCTGGACAGACCTTCCGACCACCCCTGGTCAAAGAAGCAGAAACCTACTGTGTGGTGGTTACCCCATATACATTTTCCCCTGTCTTCCTGCACTTCGGACTACTGCGCATATGAAGCTTATTCTACACGCCGAAACACAGAACACTAAAATGATGACATCTGACAACTTAATTTGTCTTTCCATAACTGTTAATGGGTTAAACTCTCCTCTCAAGAGAAAGCTAGTCTTCTCAGAGATAAAAACAATGAAAGGAGACAGTCGTGCTACACGAATCCCATCTTAACAATGAAGAGGGACATAGGCTTCAAAATAAAAAAAAATTACACATTCTACATTCTTCACTTACGGGGGGGGGAGGGAAGGGGCATAACTATACTGATTAGCACAAGAGTACCCTTCAAACTAGATGGCCAGATATCAGACAAAGATGGAAGATTGCTGATACTGGTGGGCAAGGTAGGAGAAACTGATGTAACCTTAGTGTCTCTACTCTTCCAATGAGAATCAGACAAAATATACTCCCCCAAAATGGAGCCATAGGCGGGGACTTTAATGCTGTCATAAATCCAGCAAAATATAGATCAGACTCGCAAAGTAACAAAAACCCACTACTAATAAGAAATGCAAAAACATTGCACAAGATGCTATGGGACAATCACTTAATAGATTTCTGGAGAGCCGTAAATGCTATATCAAGAAGGAACACGCACTTTTCTGCTCCTCACAACTTGCATTCAAGAATAGACATGATAGTAGCAAGTACAGGACTAATGGCCTCGAAGGAAGGTTGCGAAATTGAAAATAGAATCTGGTAAGATCATGCCCCAGTATCCTAATCAGGTCTAAAGCATAGACTCTCCCAGGCTCTCTATGGAGAATGAATACCCAACTATGAGGCATACCGGATCAAGGGATCAGATACCTAAAGCTGTAGCAGACTATTTCTCACTAAACGTAACAGATCAAATATCTCCTATTATTCTCTGGACAGCACATAAAGTGGTAATCGGGGGAATCCTGATAAGTATAGCCTCCTGCAGGAAAAAAAAAAAGAAAGCACAACACACACAACCTTGACATCAAACTAAGAGACAAAGAAAAGTGCTACCAGGCAAACCCTGACCCACATGCAAAGAAACCATTAGACAGTATCAGAGCAGAAGTAAGAAACTGCTTGATCGAGAGAACCGAAAAGGCGATGTGCTGGACACGTCAATTGTACTACAATCAGGGTAATAATATATATGCAATCAAAAAAAGCACAGGAACCCTAATTTCTAACCCTATAGAAATTAGTAACAAATTTAGGAAATAGTTCCAAGAACTCTGTCATTTGAAAGGCCCAACAGGGAAGGACCCCACTACTAGCTGATAGATAAATACCTAGGTAAGGCACTACTACCGACACTATACATCGACTGCCAGCGAACTCGCGCAGCCCATAATGTATGATGAGATTGCCCAAACTATTAAGTGACTTAAAGCTTCAAAATCACCAGGCTCCGATGGGTATACCAATGAATACAATAAAAAGTTTGCTCCCACATTAATCCCATACTTGCTAAAACTGTTTAATGAACTACTGAAAGGAAAAACCCCACCACAGAAAATGTTAAAAGCCTTAAATACGGTGATACCAAAAGCAGGTAAAGACCTGGCTCAGTGCCCAAAGGGCCAATTTTGCTAATTAACAGCGATGTCAAAATATTTGCAAAAATACTGTACTTGCCACCAGGTTAAATGTAGTCCTAGGCTCCCTTATACATCATGACCAGGTGGGCTTTGTTCCAGAAAGGCAAGCAGCAAACACTATCTGGAGGATAACAAATATTATCCATAATTGCAATAAGACTCAGATCCCCGCAATAATTTTAGGGCTAGACGCCAAAAAGTCCTTTGATAGGCTGAGCTGGCCATTTATGTTTTAAATCCTCCATACCCAATATCTCGGATAGGAAAAATGGTCTCGGTAAAAAAAGAATTATCCTCTTGAGAATCTTGTAACTCTTTCAGATATTATCCGTATCTGTTCCACAACAAACAATATGTGACTTACAGAGAGCGGTGTCGAGGTTTGTGTGGGGCAACAAAAAGCCCAGAATTAAGTTAACAATTATGTGCCAACCATCATTGGAAGGAGGCCTGGCCCTTCCCAACATCTGGAGATACTATAGAGCAGCAAGACTAAGCCATTTGATATACTGGTCGCTGGAGGAGGGCCAAAAGGCATGGATAGACAGAGAAAAGCAAAGCACAGATAACGGACATGTCTAATCTTCTCTGGGTCTCAGCTTCCAAGTGACGCAATAAACATGATGCTCAGCCAGTTACCTCCCACCCACTAGAAATATGGGATAAACCCCATAAACAAGGGGAAATGTCAATACTCTCCGCTAAACCCGTTATGGGGCAACCCAGAGTTCCCGAGCGGTCAGCATCCCATTTCATTCCCCTATGGAGGAATAAGGAGATGCAGCGATCTTTAAGGATTCACATCTCCGATCCATTCAGGACCTATAAAACCTATATGGTTTTCCTAATCCTCTCCTTCCAATATTTACAACTTTAGCATTTTGTAACATCCCTAGGAAACATTAAAAACACGAGTCAACAATTAACTGTCTTTGAGACACTTTATTGCAGCTCTGAAAACAACAAAGGAACAGTCTCTGTGTTTTATGATTTGCTTTCAAAAGGAGACATTGGTGAATGATGGAAGAAAGGAAACACCCTTTAGCTTGCACTCGGTGTCATAATTGATATGATTATTAAAGTTAATACTTATTATTTTATTAAATTAAATTAAAATAATTCCATAAACAATTAATCTAGATCATATACAAACATTAGCACAACAATCACAAACATATATATATAGACATAAACTGGAAGGGGACCTATTAAGAAACCATAAATAGGTATTCAATATTTGTGAGAAAAGCTCACATAGGTATAATACATGAGACCCCAATTCTATGGGGCCCATGGTTAACATTTAAGAGGGGAGAGATGGACCCCAGGCTTGGTTAAACTACGCTTTTGCGCTTTTAAGAAGAGTAAAAACACCTCCACAAACATATTTTCGGGTTCCTAAAAGATACACATTTGAGTCAATCGATGTCCCAGCTTTTAAAAGCAAAGTAAACGCATTGTTATGTTCGACAAACCTATACATTTGCACGCCCCGGGCGAGTGGATTTAACATCGTGGCGAGCTCCTATTGGCCCAAGCAGCACACGTTGGTACTAGGTGGCGAGTAGATTTTTTTTGTTCGGCGAGTAGATTTTTTGGTGATTTGTCGACCACTGTATATATATATATATATATATATATATATATATATATATATATATATATATCTGTTATTATATGATTAATTTGATTGTACTTTATGCACCTGAATGCAAAGACATGTTTATCCTCCCCTCCCAATTTTGAGTTCCGTATCCCTCTTCCCCCCCCCTCCTTCCACTTCCCATCCCTATCTACCGGTGTATATATATATGATATGAAAATCAATATAAAAAAATAACAATAAGTATCAGAAGATTTTGAAAGCCAAGTTCTCACATTTGAAGAGTTGGTAACGTGGTGCAGTTCCTCTTGTATTATTCAACTCCACTTTTAACTCCACAGACACTTCATATGTGACACTTAAGATATTACACAGTCGTGTGATTTAATGGGGCATTTTAGCCAATATTACTTTATTGATAATGTACCGTCATTATAGCGAAACGTCAGCTTGCCGCTTTTTTGTAATAAAGTAATTTAACTTTCTTTCGGTATCCAGCCATAATCATTATTTTTGGGCTTTACATGTTGGGTGCTTTGGGGCATTCACCATTCGACTGGAGGCACTGGATTTTGAATTGAGTTTTTTTGATTACTGCTTCTATAATTTTGAATGCTCGATCATAGATTTGTATTTTTAGATTCCTTTTGAACATAAACTATGTCTCAACTTCCACGTCTTTTAGCCAATTGTAAAAGTTATCACTGGTTAAAACGGTGGCGCTGGGTTGAAATCTTTACCAGTCTCTTCCTAATTCAAGAAATAGTCTGCGACTGACTGGGTGGTAAATGTTTCCCTTGTATTTTACTCCCTGGAGCAAGATAGACTGGCTGTTCAACGTCAGAATTTGTATTATGAATTGCATGCTGCACACGTTGCAAATGCCCAGTAGCCATTGGGATCCTACTGTATATGGTAATGCAGTGTTTTTCAACCAGGGTCCTAGGAACCCTGGCCATCCCTAAAGGGTTCCCTGTCATTTTAAGGTTATTTTAAAATTGTACCAAATACAGAAGTATTTACAATGCATCTGATCTCAGACGCGCTATTAGAGGGTGTCCGGGTTCCTCAGAATTTCACATAGGGTTCCTTAACCAAAAAAATGTTGGAAAACACTGTGGTAATGAGTTAACCGAACTAGTTAGAAATCTTGTTCTGCACAGCTTCCCTTACTCTGTTATGTTAAGTTTCAGAATGACCAAAAGAATGCCCCTTGTCGTGTGCCACCTTTGGAAGAACCGACTGGATGGAGGAGATATAAGCTGCGGAAAAGAACAACTGTAACTGTGTTAAGTTTAGGTTTTATTATCTTACTCGTAAAGTTAAATGGGAAGAAAATCTGATCTCCATTCCCTGACAAGAAAGTAATGAGATCAACTGTTACGAAGGAGGAGGTTCAATAACATCCAGTAAGAATGAACACACTGTGATCCTGCGTTATCTGCCATTGAGTTAAATGGTAATTAAAGCGTGATCGCGGGGCACTAACCTGTATCAGAGGTTATTGAATCTCCCCCTATGTTCTAAACACTTAAATGGTACTTTCAGGTTGTTGTTTTTTCCCCTTTTCTTATTTTTTTTATTTTATTTTGATATTATAGTGCTTGTTAATATGATGGTGAATTCTATAATACGTTTGTTTAGGTTTTTCTTAACCCCTTAACGTGTGCTTTTTTGTTCACATTTTTTGATAATGCCGAAAGATGCATTCCGAGTGCCTATTTACATTCTATTTACAGAAAACTTCAACATCCATGTACAGTATGTTCTATACTGGCTTATGTGAGTGTGGCCTGGGACACATGCATACGGTCTGTACATTTTGCCAGCACTTCAGGGGATTGCAATTCTATTGTAATACTGGATGCCCTTGAAATACATGTTTGTTCATATTTGCGTATACAATAAAACATCATATTTACATGTTCCCGTTCAAGAAGTACCTTTTTGCATTGAACTTCTGTTTGACATGCCCTTTCAACAGCTACCATGCTAAAAGTAATTGCTATGCTTCACTGCGTGATTGTGTGTCTGTGTGTCTGTGTGTTTGTGTGCTGGGTGATAATGCTGAAAGGCAGGGTTGCAGACCTTTCTAAGACATGATGAAATGGGAGAAAAGCACACCCTCTTAAAAGCACTCATTTTAAAGTGTGATATGATGAATAAATATGAAAATAAATCTTTAATAATATATCAATTAAAATAGATGAATATATATATATAAACCTAAACTAAATAATACAAAAATAAATAAATAACTATGGTGACTAAACATATAAAACAGACCAAAGTGATCAATACATAAACATAGTCACAATTGGCAGTGTGTGTGTGTCTCAGACCTGTATCAAGTCGACTTGCGAATAGACCGGCACTCAGATGTGCCTCTCACCATCGTCACTGCGTGCATGCGTCATGACGTCAGTCTGGTCCCGCCTCCCACCTGACGTACGTGTCGCAGAGGAGCTTTGTGGGCTCTTTTGCACTTCTTTCATTAGTATATACTATATATCAATGTGTCCATCTAGCAATGAGGCTTTTACCTGATCTTATACTCATGATCTAAGGCAGGGGGGCGCAAACTTTTTTCCCTGCGCCCCCCTGCCGGCTGTCCCCTCACTCCCGCGCCCCCTCCCCCCCAACCCCAACTTACTCGCATGACCTTGCAGCGTCGTTTTGACGGCACGTTGCCATGGCGACGCAGGGAGGAAGCCGCCGGAGCCACGGTAAGTTAGGTTTACAGAGGCCCTGCAGCTCCCCCGGCACTTAATTTAAGTGCCTTCGGGAAGCGCACGGGGCCTCTGTAAACCCCGCGCCCCCCGTCTAAAGTCTCGCGCCCGCCCTGGGGGTTGCGCCCCCCAGTTTGCGCACCGCTGATCTAAGGCACTCCAATATCAGTGGGTGTGCCTTTGTTGAAACTGATTTCAGTTTAGGTACTTCATTGGTTTATACAGTACCAACTGCAGGTTTATTGTAGGAACAAGCATATGTCATTCATTTGTAATTAATAACATGGTCAGTCTCACGCTACCTGTTGAGAATAAACAGTTTTTTTAATTACTTCTAGTGCTTGTACCTAGGGGTTATCCTTTATCAATTGTGACCTACTTAGGTATTTCATTACTATCAAGTAGTTGAACCCTAAGGATTTTCCCTCTGTTTCAGTTTATGTATTGAGCACTTTGGTCTGTTTTATATGTTTAGTCACCATAGTTATTTATTTTTGTATTATTTAGTTTAGGTTTATATATATATATATATTCATCTATTTTAATTTATATATTATTAAAGATTTATTTTCATATTTATTCATCATATCACACTTTACAATGAGTGCTTTCAAGAGTGTGTGCTTTTCACCCATTTCATAATCACTCCTTATCCTCTCTTGCACCTTTGTTACTATTTCAATTTGTTCATTGAGCTGTAGCGAGTTACCCTTCCCCCCCTCCCTTTACCCATTACTTTCTAAGACATGCAAATGAGCATACAGTAATATTTCCATTTGCTATATATATATATATATATATATATATATATATACATACACACACACACACACACACACACACACACACACACGATACCATTCACACGAAATCAAAGGACAGCAGTCAGGTAAATAGGTTTGTAATGTAAACAAACAAGGCACAGGTAACCGACTTTTCGATCCCCAAATGGGACCTTTCTCAAGGTGGTATATATATATTACTGTGAATCTTAACCTTTGGGTGTGCCCTTATGACATTACGGTATTGTCGTGCTATTAATACTTGTTTCCTAGGAGTAGGTTGCGATCAGTGCTCCATCGAACATGATCACAACAGAAGTGGAGTAATTTAAAATGGGTTAAATTGGTGTTTCTTTTAAAAACTCGTTCCTTTCAATCTCTAAAATATTTGTTTAATCTTTCAGTGTATCTTTTTGATACAGCTCATTAAAAGGTTGCTTGGAAACGTAGTCTGTCTAAATTGTTTACCAGTCATGATTTAGTTATTTATTTGCTCCCCTCCTGAAACCTCCCCCTCCCCCTTCCTCTTTCATATACCGAATCAGTACTAAATGGGGCCTGCATTTCTCCAGAGATGCTTTATTGTGCTCTTCAGAACTGTTCTGGAGGGGGAAAAAGTAAGGTCTTACAGCTGATTGTTCTAGGTACATGAATCTTAAAATCATCACTGCTGGAAGTGCCTGAAATATGTTGTAGAGCAATAAGACTTAAGGGACAGACTTAAGAAACAGTTATTTTTCTCAGCAGCTTGTTTCTTGGCTTGATTTTTCCCACTTTCAATCTTGTTACTGATTTACTTTTGCAAGATTATGAATAGTAGGCGTACATATTATATATATAAATAGTGAGAGAGAGAGAGAGACGCCAGCTCCATAGCATTAAACCGTAGATTTATTAGAGATAAAAAGAGTATAGTCTGCAGAACTTGCACTTATATGATGGTTAAAAAACACATACAGTTGAGAGAATGTAGATGAGCGTCACCAGGGGGGAACGGGTCCAATATCGGCTATGCTGGTGATGTAACGTGTCTCCGGTGTGATGAGCCTTTAGATCAAACGATCTGTGGGGACTTGGGGCCGCCTCAGGTTATATCCGTGTGACCGTTACCTCAATTGGGGGCAGCAGACTTCCCGGCTCTTTGGAAACACTTAATAGCCCGCAGTGTGTGAGGAATCCGGCAGAGACTCCACGCTGAACCTCCGTTCCTCCTGGCGCAGTGCCAATTACGTAGTGATGTCACAGCGTCCCGACGGGTTTCGTCACGTGGTGACTTCTTCAGGAGACATTGGCTTGCACCATCAGGTGGTTTAAATACATTCCGTTGCCGGGCAACCGGAGTAAACAATAAGGTGCCTCAGCTACAGTCAATGCAAACTAATTTTGAATCTTTTTTCATTTAGGTATTTCTGTGATCAAGATAAGATCACCCAGGAGCAGCTGCCTCCTCCATAAGTGACTGTTTTCTGGAAATTGGACTTCCTGTGTTCATCCAAGGGACTGGTTTGAAGTTATTTTCTGTATTGTTGCGGTAATATTTATGCTTTATAGTGGTATTTGATTTCTCACACTATTTACAATACAGTTACTTGATTCACCATCCTTTCCAGCTTTCCATGTTTCCCTACCATTTACATCTCTTTAACACACTGGGCAAGAACTGCTTTTTTGTGTTTTTTGTAAAAAATAAATATATATATATATATATATATATATATATATAGTATATATAACACACACAGATAGACACACACAGGCACACACACAGTGACTTGTGTTTCTCTCTGGCCTCAATATCACTTGCTGCCTTTTTCTGTATTCACGCTTTATTTTAGAATTGATCAAACATCTCTGATGGGTATAGAGACCGCAAATGCACAGTTATATATATCAGCAGAGCAGTGTATGGACTTTAACTAGCATTGGCTCTTGATAGATAGATAGATTTATTTATTTTTAATAGATGCAACAGTTCCTTACCTTTTTAAGGCATTGTAATTATCTTAGTCGCCAATTGGTCCGTTGTCCCGTCGGCAAAGATCCTGCTTCCCAGTCCATCATTATGGCTGCCTATTTCAAAGGAGGAAGTTCTGTGGCTTCCAAAATAGTTGCTATAGCAACCCAAGGAAGCTTAATACATACACTGGCGACACACTTTATTCGAGCTCGGCTAGTCCCACGAATTCGGGTATACCCGGGTGTATTGAGGTTTGTGACTGTTTTCTGCCCGAGTGCATTGAGGTATTTTCCAGGCAGGGAATGAAGCATTTTATTCCCGCTGGCTGCAATACTGCACAGTATATATATATATATATATATATACTGCATTACAATTCATGAATTTATGCCATCTGGTAGACACGCGAAGCATTGCAGCCTATTAAATCCTAATCATTATCATTTAACAGATCAGCCGCCCGTCAGCCAGGCATGAACCCAGGCTGGGAAGGCAAACGCAACGGGGCTTGTCAGAGGTGAGGAGCGGCGCATTCCAGGTATCTGCCAGGTACATACTGGGTATTTGCTCGAATAAAGTGTCGGTGCAGTAACTCATTGATAAGGGCATAAAGAGTGAGAGGGGGTGATACTTTCAGTAAGTATTATCCATTATCTATTACTACACAGCTGAAATGTTTTTTTTTTTAAACAGGATTTTGAGGTTAATTCTGCTTACATGGAGTTGCACTCTGTTCCCCATTTAGGTCTGCTTTCATGTCCCTGCCAAAAATAGTAAAAGTGGCATACCTGTATCACAGAAAAAAATACCTAAAGAACTAATAGTGTGTTTGTCAAGAACAGAAAAATCTTCCAGAATAGTGGCAAAATAGGCAAACGTTTTTCCTGAAGGTGCTTGTTCTCGGCATCAGGGACATGTAAGGGACAGAGGGAGAGCCAACATAGCGTAAGGCCTCGGGCATGGTCAGCGCTTAGGCGCTGACCCGTGCTGAGGTGCGCTGCTGCTCGGCACTGAGCCCCTGCAGCCGCAATGAGAGCGGCTTTAGCAGGGGCTTGCGCACGCTTCCGTACGCCTGCGGAAGCGTGTGTCTAAACAAATGTTAAGTTTCAGAGCTCGCCAGAGCGCAGGGCCGGTCACGTGAGCGGTTCACCCAATGAGGGCGAACCAGCTACGTGACGTCACTGGCCCGCCCCCACGGACGGCGCGCGCTCTAAGGCCAAGGAAAGCACCTCTTTACCTGAGCCTCAGCGCGCCTCCGCACGGGCGAAGTGTCGATAGACTAAGCCTAATAGAGTTTTAGTAAAATTCTAAAATATTAAAAAGATGCACATCGCACTCACATTTTAGCAGCATAAAAAACGCAGTTCGAGTACAACGGGACAAGACGTGTCCTCACCACCACGGCACCCGGTAAACGTCCTCTTGTAGGCATCTAGTACTCTGCTCTTCCGCATAGTGTCATAGCCGATTCATCTCGCAATAGAACGCCCTCCGTGTCCAGTCAGCTGGAAACTTTGCTCATAAGCAGCAAGCACCTTCTCTAAAAAAAGTCAGAGCAGTATGTGGATGTGGTGTACTGGAATACAGTCTCTCAATATTGGTCTCTTTCTCTCCAATATTGAGCTATATACATTACTTTTTTTATTTATATATATATATATATATATATATATATATATGTCTAAATTGGTGTTTTTAGTGATAATTTTTATAATTGTGCAGTTGCTGTGGTTCATATTTTCTATATGTTCTCTTATAGCTCATTGGTCTATTTTCAGCTATAGTATTAGGGATCCATTTTCTATTTTCTCCATCATTTTTTTGTCACTTGAAAACAGTTTGTGTTATTGATATTTTTAGCTCAATTCCGAACACACCTTTCTCATACTCTAACTTATCTTATCTTTATTATGCTTTTTTGTTTTGTTTATTATTTCCTGTTCATTGTTAGCCAATCTCTCTTTTTTTTTTTTTTTTTTCATTTCTACCTACATTTTTCCATATTCCTCTTTCTTAAATACAGTAAATTCTGTCTGAAAATAAAAGTGCCTTTTCTATCCCCGTGGGCGAGAGACAATACCTTGGCTGCAGGGAAAGTTTAAGATTATTTTCTGTTCAATAGTTAATTGTATTATGCAGTGATTTAGATTAGGTTTGGTTGTTCTTTTTCCTTTATACCTGTATAAAGCAAGTGGAACAAAAATGCTGCCGCAGAGAGGAGAAACATAAACGGTAAGTATATCAGTAACATGCACACTACCCACCGTGGCTTGAACACCCCCAATTATTTTTTCCCCTGGGGCTTTTTCCGACACTGCAGAATGTTTCACTGCATTTTCTCACAATAGTTGTAAGAGAAAAGCTTAGGAAAAAAAGAGAACTTAAGAGGTTTCTTTTCTGTTGGAGGTCAAGTTGTCCTGCTGCCTCTCTTTCTATCCATGCATGATGCATACAGTGCGTGTTCCTTCACTGTATTCTTATTTTACAGTAAGTAAGAGAACCGGTTAGTATGGAAAAAAGGCTGATCACGTCCCTTCATAAATAGATGTGATTTGGATGGGCCTTTTAGAGAAAAGAAAAAAGGTAAAAATTGAGTTTGTATTTAGTAGCAATTAAACAAATAAACTTAAACATCTTATCAAATCTATTTTACTTTCTCGGATAAGTTAATACAAGTTTGTTTTGTTGCAACTAAATATAAACTGTTGTATTTCTAAATGAATTATCCAGCAATTTTTTTTGAATTACATTTAGTTGGTTTCAAATTATTTTATTATCTTTTCCAATTATTTATTTGAACATCATATTTAGTACACCGGTTTTGAAATTGGCTGAGTTTAATTTTAAAAATCCTTTCCTTTGAAGTGGAGAGCTGTATATCCATGTTCTCACCTATCACTTATCTCCTCTGTTTTGACTTGTATCAAACAATTATCCAATTTCCCTCCCCCTCTCATTTATCATAGACACTGTAAGACTAGCCATGTGGTGAAGATATTGCTGTAACACGCATTTGCTAAATTTATCATCAGGATTTTCTTGTCTTTTTCAACTCACTTAGTGCTTTCGTTTACTGTCATTTAGTGCTGTTGCGATGAAGAATGCTGCACTGCTCTCATTTTTTAATTTACCCCTTCTATACTGTACCTGTGGGACCTACCACATTTTAAAACCATTTGTTGTAGTTTTTGAAGTCTTTAATTACATCCATATTGCTGTGCTATGTCCTGTGCACAAAGTTTTAGATTGTACGCTTTTTGGAGCACATAACCTATTGTACTCCTTGATGTATACAAGCCATTTTTTATTCTTGACCTGGATTAGCTATGTCAATGACACCTTTCTTTTTTTTGGATAGAGTTGTATGTCATGGAACCTTTTTGTTTACTACACACAGGACAATAGATACTACAAAATAGGTAAATTACCTACATCTGGCAATCTAAAGCGAATTAAGCATCAGGAGGATGTATACAGACTTCGGGAAACCTACCTATAGAAATCAGGTAGAGGGCCGTTGCCAAACATCTCAGATAGAGGGCCGTTGCCAAACATCTCAGATAGAGGACCGTTGCCAAACATCTCAGATAGAGGACCGTTGCCAAACATTTCAGAGGACCGTTGCCAAACATCTGAGATAGAGGACCGTTGCCAAACATAATTTGTGTAGGAGATAGATATATGAGAGTGATAGATATATATATGAGAGTGATATATATATGAGATTGATAGATACCGTGTTAGCCGAACTTAATAATCAAAAACAAATAGTCGATACCGTTCTGTGGCTAACAAAATGCTTTTATTTGTGCGAGCTTTCGACACTGATCACTTCACTGTAGGCTTCACCCACAGATAACATTCCAGTACCTTGTTTCTAAGAGTTTTTGGCTTAATCAATTAATCATTGCCCGAAGAAGAGATCAGTGTATCTCAAAAGCTCGCACACAAAAAAGCATTTCGTTAGCCACAGAACGGTATCGACTATATATATATATATATATATATATATATATATATATATATATATATATATATATATGTGTATATATATATATATTAATAAATATATATTAGTCATTGGTATGGAGATTTGCACTCACGTTTATCAGAAGGCAGATGCTTGTCCCATAGTGAAAGTATAGACATGTAGTAACCAGAGAAATCCTGGTAATAGAAGACAGCACACCGCAATAGTAGTCCAAAAAATGTGTATTGTGAACACAGGGCCGCCAATGTTTCGGTCCTCGTAGAGGGACCTTCCTCAGGGCAGTATTTAACCTGAGGTGAGGGACAGATAGGGAGATCAGCCCCTGACGAAAAGGAGAAACGCGTAGGGCGTGGTTAATTCAGTGTTTTAGTGTTGCACGAGTGTTCGGTAGGGGATAGGAGCTACATTTTAATTCTCGAGGACTACCGGCACCTGGCATTAGTAACGTCATACGTGGGAGCGCGGTGCTCACGCGAGACGGAGTGACGTCATCACGTCCTGCAGAGGCACCGGAGTAGCCCAGAAGGCGGAGAGAAGCTGATGCTTGGGAGCTGTTAAAACCAGAAGTGCCGTGAGAGACTACAACGGAGCTCACTGCAAGGGCATTTAGGTCCCGTGAGTCCTGGGAGTACTAAAAGTGCCGTGAGAGACTACAACGGAGCTCACTGCAAGGGAACTGTACTACTATAACATTAATACCATACACCAAGACAACAGCAGAGGTGTAATGGGATACTATTACGGGAATAGTGACTGCTAGAAGCCCAGCTGGGAACCGGTAGACCCTATGAGTGTGAGATACTCTGATATTCTCAATTGTTATTAAAGAGCTCACAAAGTAAGTTTTTTACTTATTGTGATTTATTTATTTTTTTATCATTAAAACTGTGTTACACTATCCTGTGTGTTCTTTACCTCTCCCTATATATATATCACTACTTATGAGATGGAAACTTGGCAGTGAAGAATCGCTGTAGAAAGATCCGAGGACACAGACCCAGGAACGTCCCCAGAATACCTACAGAGTTCCAGATACCAGGGTGGATAAAAGGCCTGAATTACATGAAACGCTGTGAGTACATATCTTACCAATTTAGGGGTTCACTTTTCAGACATACTATCCTATGTTTTTTCTCTCTCTTGTCTCCCTTTGCGCCTACGTCATTCTTCTGATATATATATATATATGTGTGTGTGTGTGTGTGTGTGTATATATATATATATATATATATATATATATATATATATATATATATATATATATACAGTGTTCGACAATCCTATACATTTATACGCCCGGGGCGGGTGGATTTAACCTCCGGGCGAGTAAATATTGGCCCAAGCAGCACACGTGTTTGTTTTTTTAAATTTCCCTGCTCGCGCTCAAATTTCCCTGCTCGCGCTGAAAAAACCCAAAAAAACTCCCCCTGCCTGACAGCTGATTGGCGCACGCTCCCAGGCTTTGTGGGCGCGGCCAGGCTCTATATGAGCTCGCCCCCAACGAGCAGCCATTCTTTTCCCATGGAGGACACAGTAAGTATTATCTGTGCCTTGCACCTGTCCCCGGCGCTCCCTCTGTCCGAAGTTATGGAGGTGGTAGCGGGGGTGTTTTCCTGTCCCCGCTTCCCCCGTGTCAGCCCGCGGGGTCGGGAGATTGGAGCGGGGAGGTCCCCTCAGGTCCCCGCTTCCCCCCGTGTCAGCCCGCGGGGCCAGGAGATTGGAGCGGGGATGTCCCCTCAGGTCCCCACTTCCCCCCGTGTCAGCCCACGGGGCCAGGAGATTGGAGCGGGGATGTCCCCTCAGGTCCCCGCTTCCCCCCGTGTCAGCCCGTGGGGCCGGGAGATTGGAGCGGGAGGGGGGGAGCGGGGTGGTTGTGCTGGTCGCGGCCTTTCCTCTCTTCCGCCCCCCCCCCCCGTGTGTGTAGAGTGAGAGAGTGTGTGTGTATGTATGTGTGTGTGTATATATGCGAGTGTGTGTGTGTGTATATGGGGGAGTGTGTGTGTGTGTGTGTATATGGGTGTGTGTGTGTATATGGGGGGGGTGAGTGTGTGTGTGTGTGTATATGGGGGTGTGAGTGTGGGTGTGTATATGGGAGTGTGTGTGTGTATGGGGGAGTGTGTGTGTATGGGGGAGTGTGTGTGTATGGGGGAGTGTGTGTGTATGGGGGAGTGTGTGTGTATGGGGGAGTGTGTGTGTGTATGGGGGAGTGTGTGTGTATATGGGTGTGTGTGTGTGTGTGTGTATATGGGGGAGTGTGTGTGTGTGTGTGTATATGGGGG
Organism: Ascaphus truei; assembly: GCF_040206685.1. Taxonomy (NCBI): domain Eukaryota; kingdom Metazoa; phylum Chordata; class Amphibia; order Anura; family Ascaphidae; genus Ascaphus; species Ascaphus truei. The sequence continues at coordinate 66,999,634 of NC_134487.1, forward strand.
AGTGTGTGTGTGTGTGTGTATATGGGGGAGTGTGTGTGTGTATGGGGGAGTGTGTGTGTGTGTATGTATGTATGGGGGAGTGTGTGTGTGTGTGTGTGTGTATGGGGGAGTGTGTTTGTGTGTGTGTGTATGGGGGAGTGTGTTTGTGTGTATGGGGGAGTGTGTGTGTGTGTGTGTATATGGGGGAGTGTGTGTGTATTGGGGTGTGTGTGTGTGTGTGTATTGGGGAGTGTGTGTGTATTGGGGAGTGTGTGTGTGTGTGTGTGTGTGTGTGTGTGTGTGTGTGTGTGTGTGTGTGTGTGTGTGTGTGTGTGTGTGTGTGTGTGGGACACCAGAGGTACCCCCCAATCAGTCACCCCCCCACCTAGTCAGTCAAAGTCACCCAGTCAGTCACCATCTCCCCACCCAGTTCCCCCCATCAGTCAGTCCCCCCCCTAACTCCTCCCTGTCTCTCCCCTCTCCCTGTCTCTCCCCCCTCCCTGTCTCTCCCCCCTTCCGGTCTCTCCCCCCTCCCTGTCTCTCCCCCCTCCCGGTTTCTCCCCCCTCCCTGTCTCTCCCCCCTCCCTGTCTCTCTCCCCTCCCTGTCTCTCTCCCTCCTCCCTGTCTCTCTCCCCGCCGTCTCTCTGTCTCTCACCCACACTCTCTCTGTCTCTCACCCACACTCTCTCTGTCTCTCACCCACACTCTCTCTGTCTCTCACCCACACTCTCTCTGTCTCTCACCCACACTCTCTCTGTCTCACACTCTCGATCTGGATATCTTATTTACCCTGTATATCTTAACTGCCCTATACTACACCGACATAATTTATACTGCTTTCTTCCAGATCTGACTTAAGCTTCACATGGAAGACATTGGACCCCCCCCCCCCCTAACCCAGAAGACAGGTAGGGAACACCTCCCCTCCAATGTATAACATTGCGGGAATGCGGGTACCTGGACATTGAGGGACTGCGGATCAGGTAAGATCCCAGGCGGGATTGCTGCTTTAGATATTGTGAAGCGGGGACGTCCAGACACTGGTTAAGGGGTTCAGGAAACTAGTCACTCACATCTGGCTTTTATTTCTAGATCCAACATTTACTTACACACACACACACATGTAACAAGGACTAATTGTAGAATAATGTAGAATAATGTAATACAATAAATACATTTGTCAAAAACGAATGTTCTGACTAGGAATTTATTAAATGTATTTTATTAATATATTTTATTTTAAAGCGGGGTTGGGGGCGGGACTAGGGTTAGGGGGCGGGACTAGGGTTGGGGGCGGGACTAGGTGGCGAGTAGATTTTTTTGGTTGGGTGAGTAGATTTTTGGTTGATTTGTCGAACACTGTATATATATATATATATATATATATATATATATATATATATATATATATATATACACACAGTGTTCGACAAACCTATACATTTGCTCGCCCCGGGCGAGTGGATTTAACCCCCGGGCGAGTAAATATTGGCCCAAGCTGCACACGTTTGGTACTAGGTGGCGAGTAGATTTTTTGGTAATTTGTCAACCACTGTGTGTTTATATATATATATATATATATATATATATATATATATATATATATATATATATATACCATAAGATACCGTTTGAAGCATGAGATCAGGAGACAGCACTCTTGTAAGTTTGATCACAAGTTTTTGTATTGAAAAAAACGACGTTTCGGTCCCCCAGTGGGACCTTTCTCAAGGTATGTGTCTTTTTCAATACAAAAACTTGTGATCAAACATACAAGAGTGCTACTCCTGATCTCGTGCTTCAAACGGTATCGTATGGTTTATTATTGCTTTATGGGACAAGCACCCAATTTTTTCTACTTGCAAGTGGAGTGCCGGCTGCTTCTTTGGATTATATATATATATATGTGTATGTATGTATGTATGTATGTACAGCCATGGCCCCTTTTATTCTCCAACATCTCCGAATTTTTTCCGAATGCCACGCACTTCACCGAACTTCACCACGTTCATGCCGCATTCTGACCGCATTCATACCGCATTCACACCCGCGGTTGATGTGTTTATTGATAATGGTTCAGATTTATTTGGTTGCAATTCTTCGCGTATCCGCCAGATGGCAGATATTCATGAATTGTAATGCGCATGCGCTTCAGTAATGTGTCGACTTGCAGGTGTTTATAAGAATACCACAGTGGTCCATTGTAAATTGGCCTTGGGACTGAAGAAGTTACAATAATGTATCAATTTAGGCTTTTCATATTAAAACTAAACGCGTAGTGTCTGGTGTTCTACAGTATTGTCCTGAGAGTTCCGAGATGAGTGCACAACTGCAGTCCGTGTTCCAAAAACCAGACAGAACGTACGCTTATTTAATATGGGCCGCGATTAATGTAACAGATGATAAGATGGCAACAGTTGTTCAAATTTATCAGTACTTTATCGAAAACTATGACTTTTACAAATTTTAACCAGATGCTCGTGTGGAAGCGTGCAATACGGAAAAAGTTATGTATCGATCCATGTTTTTTTCGTATTGATCCGATGTTATTGGAGGATATTGGTGTGTATCACCAGGTTTTTCCCGTATCTAGATCATGGAGACTTCAAAAGGCGAAAGGTCATGTTAAAACCAAATAAGAAACGTCAGTCGCAGGCAAGCAATGCGCCAGCACTGGCTTCCAATAACGGTCCGACCGTCAGTGAAAACCTGGTGACCGACAACCCTTGCTGTCTGTCCCCGCCCGGATACCTGCAGCCTGAGCCGGATTTCGCGTACAGATTCCAGCAAGCTTGCATGTACCTAAGCGATTTCCAGCCTCATCAGCTGACTACAGGTTTAGTAGTCCCGCTGTCACCTGTCAACTACGTGTATGATCAAGAATACGGGTCTGGCAGTGGCTCGGCGCCAGCTGATTGGCAAAGTCTATGGTAAGTAATGTTGCTGTATTTTATTCTGTTTTTGAAATATCAATGCACAGTCAAGCGAGTCTCCTGTAAGCAATATCATTGGCTGAGCAGCTTCTACAGTAGATACTGAACAATTGGTGGAACGCTAGGCGCATGCGTATTGGAACCTTCTTGAAATGCATATGCATGTCATACATCAACAGTAGGCGCATGCGCATGTGAACAGGAGACGCCCCCTGAGAAAATTATTGGTGGGACTGACTGTGGGAACTTCTTTAGGGGGCTGACTGACCATTACAGTAAAACTTTTACTTTTTTTTCCTCAGAAAAGAAAACTTTATCATCTCATGCGGAAAACGGCAATTGGAGGGATTTCGATGGATAATATCGCTTTGTGTTACAATGCCTGCACATTGCTGGATCTGATTAAAAAAAAACACGTACCGGAGTCTACAGTTTAGTGGCCGTTGTTATTGATTAGGATAGAATACCTGAAACAGTATGCTGTTGTTTTCAGACCGTATACAATACCTTTTTATATACTGTATACTGTATAATAAACCGGAAAAATAAAAAGTATGCATTTATTCTACATGTATTCCAGTACATATGTGTATTCTATACCCGTACAGCATGTATTGTTTTAATACTCTTGTGATGTGCTGAGCATGCCTATAGTATACTGTACAGTATGCCTGGACAGTACTGTACAGTATGTTCTAGAAACACTGTATTTTGTTACAGTATAAAAGGAGACAATGGAACAATTTAAAACAAATCAACATTTTCTTTTATTGGTGGAGTAAGTACAAAAACATTTATTTACAAATACAATTTAAAAACATTTTAAGTGTACAGCAATTCAAAACATTAATAGGTATATGGTTTACTGCTACTGAAAACATTTATGTACAGAAAGTCAAAACATTTACTGTAGGATAGTGTTCAGAACAGTCAGTCAGGCCTGCACAACTCCAGTCCTCGAGGGCCGCAAACAGGCCCGGTTTTAAGGATAACCTTGAAAACCGGGCCTGTTTGCGGCCCTCGGGGACTGGAATTGTGCAGGTCTTGTGTACAGTCAGTAAAAACATTTATTCATTAATACAAGTTAAAACACGCAACATCTCCTTTATTAAAGTACAGAAAGTCACAACATGTACAGCACAAAAGTATGGTGTTTTTAAAAAAAAATTCTTCATAAAATTTAAAAAAACGCAACATCTCCTTTAATAAAGTACAGAAAGTCAAAACATTTACAAAAACATTTACAAAAAATAAACAGTTGAACAGTTACGCAAATTCGATCCCCACCAAAATGCCATTAATGGAGTCTCGAACGATTTTCATTAAAGGATCTGAAATTGAAAAATAGCAATTCCTCCACAATAGTCCTTCTTAAATTTTCAGGAAGCGCCCTTTTTTCGCGATTTCCTTCGTAGTTTACATTGTTGGCCCACCCGCAGTACACCAAGTAGGACACGTGGTGCTTAAAAATTAACATGGCATACTTCTGGGGTAAACCAGCACTCATCACCCTATACTTCTCCCTGAGTGCCGGTGGCAGCTCGCGCAGGATGATGTCGGACACCATATCGATGCAAGCGTATGTAGGTTGGGTACTGGGAGCGGGTGTGCTTGTGGCGGCGGGCGAGGGTAGGTTGTCTGGGAGGAAGCTTTCCTCCTGTCTTGGTCGCCGTGTTGTCTCCTGGCGTGGTCTTGACGGGGTTGTCATGTTATCCTCAACGGCATACATGTACACAAATTCTTCTGGTGGAGGGGGTGCGCTTGGTGTTTTAAGGCGGTCGAAGGTCCCATTCATCACATCCATGCCACCCTCCTGCTCCAGCGTCGGGGATACAGGGGCATGAACACCGAGCAAATTATGTATCCCCACTAAGTCAGTCTCTATCTTCTCCATCCGTCGATCCATCTTCTCCATCCGTTGATCCATATTGAGCATGGTCTCTAAAAGCAGATCTATCTTTACCAGCATAGTAGAGTTCCCGGGGATATCCACACTTAACCCATTCATTATGCGGTCTAACGAGGTGGTTCTTGTGCATGGCGTGCTGTGGATGGGTGCTACGGAGGATGAGATGGGGGTTCCCTGGAGAGAAGCGGCAGCGTCGTCGAAGAAGGATGGAGGAGGTGACCTGTGGATTTCCGGGAGAGAAGCGGCAGCGTTGTCTAAGTGTAATGGAGAAAGTGACCCGTGGATTTCAGGGACACCCGCGGCAGTGTCGTCGAAGAGCAGTGGAGAAGATGGGCTGTGGGTTTTCGGGAGAGCGGCGGCAGTGTCGTGGACGAGTAGTGGAGAAGATGGGCTGTAGATTTCCGGGAGAGCGGCGGCAGAGTCGTCGAAGTGTAATCGATGGGTTGGCTGCCATTTGTTTTGCGTTGAGTGTACATCACCAAATTTCTTCTTGACATAATAAGGCTTACGTGTATTAAAACCCTTAGCCTTTGGGGTCAGCAGAAGGTTTGCTTTATTAGCCTTAGCCTGTCGCTTTGGCCTTGGCTTGGAAACGGCTGCCGCCTTTCGCTTTTTCTCTGTGATAGGCACAGCAGAGGCGAGTGGCTTCTTGCGTCCGTAGAATCGGGGTTGATCCATGGAAGCAGATGGCACAATGCAGTATCTGAACAAGAGCAAGTTGAGATAAAGATCATCGAGTGGGAGGCTATGCAAAGTGTGTAACCTTTTATGCATGGCGACGAGGTACAGGTGTTAAAAGTGGGCGTCCTCTGTGAGTCATTAACGTATAAATACACCAGCCATTTTGTGGATTCACTGCACATTGAATACACATCGACTAAAACATGTTTGTAGTTCTTTCTATTCGCAGCAATGCCTGTTAAAAAGATTTCAAAGGATCTCAGCATGAGAATTAAGGAGATGTACACGAGAGGACAACGAATTGCAGATATCCAACGCTGGTTAGCTGCTTCTGGCCTCGTTGTGCAATCAACCACCGTGTGCTATCATGCACACGGAAAAACCAAACAACGCACGAGGACACCAACGGTAACTAACGCGTAAGTATATTTATATAACTATATAATACAGTATATCTATTATTGTTTATATTGCTGCATATTAATAGAACTATATATTGTGTAGATCTATCTCATTTTATAGTTATTTCGGTGTATTTATATAACTACAGTATATAATACAGTATATCTATTGTTTATTTTGCTGCATATTAATAGAACTATATATTGTGTAGATCTATCTAATTTTATACTATTTTTACTGTAAATGATGTGCTGTACTTGTGGCCTACTGCACTGTAACTTACCGGATTGTTGTTTTTCTGTACACTGTAGGGAGACAACTCTTCTGGTCGACAAAATAAGTGAAGAGAATGATGAGAAGAGTGCCTTAAGGGTCAAATACACTCTGCAGCAAAATCACAATCTCACTGTATCCGAGACCAGCATAAAGAAGATGAGACGCAGAATTGGATGGAAATATGGACGTGTGAGGTTAGTACTGGACAGTACAGGAGGTTAAAGTGTTTAAGAAACTTTACTGTACCTATAAAATTATTCCTAGTCATTACAGAGCGTACCCTATGATAAGGGACGTTAACAAGATCAAGAGAGTGGCCCAGGCATGGATCGACAGTGGAGAAACTTTCCAGGATTGCATCTTCACTGACGAGTCTACTGTTTCGCTGGAGAGATTTGCCACCTTTGCATTCAAACAAAAAAGGTCGCATATCTATGAAGCTGCGTCTGAAACACCCGGTGAAGATGCATGTGTGGGGTGCCATCTCTAGGCGTGGACCAGGATGCATCGTCATCTTTGAAGGTACAGTAAAATGTATGTCACACGCTTTTGCCTTATGCACGGTACTGTACTAGTGTGCAGTTTTTTTGACCACTTTTCTTTTCTTGTTGTAGGAATCATGAATAAAGCTTTTTTCCAAGAGAAATTGTGCCTGAGATTGTGGAATACATCACACGCGAGTTCCCAGATGTTCACCGTTTCTACCAGGACAACGATCCGAAGCACACCGCGTCAACAGCGCATATTCTTGAGCGCGGTATCAACTGGGTGAAGACGCCAGCGGAGTAAGTGCGGTAGCCGTGTCTCATTTTTTCCCACTGTTTTTACTGTGTACTGTATCTCTTTAGCTAATTGTCCTTTTTTTCTCCCTCTCTCCAATGACAGATCGCCAGACTTCAATCCTATCGAAATGGTCTGGCATGAGCTGAAGGACCATATTCGAAAAGTCGTGAAACCCTCCAAAAAGGATGAGTTGGCGCAAGGCATACTGAGTTTTTGGAACGATGTACTCACCGTGGAACGATGCAATAAATATATTGACCATATTGCGACTGTGTTGCCCATTGTGATCGATGCGTAATGGGCAAGCATCAGGAAGGTAGTATGGTATAGTACTGTACTGTAGTATTGTAAGTACAGTATGATACAGGTAAGTATGGCACAGATTTTTTTTTTCCTGAGAGAGCAGCACTAGCCATCTTATTACAAAGTATTTAACAGTAGTCACAGTATACAGTAGTTCCAGTATAGATTAGTTTGACAGTACTAACTGCATACTGTTGTCCAATATGGAGTAGCTATACAGTACACAATGCCATAATATGCACCTAACTGCTCAATTTTTTTCTTTCCTGAGAGCAGCATCAGCCATCTGGTTGCAAAGTATTTAACAGAAGTTACAGTATACAGTAGTTCCAGTATAGACTAGTTTGACAGTACAATACAGCACACAATGCCATAATACAGTATGCACATAACTTCTCTCATTTTTTGTTTTCTTGTCTTTTCCGAAAAAAAGGATGGACTGGGGGAGAGGGGGGTTATCGTGTAAAGTTTGTGAACTGTTTGTACAGTTAAGTGTATCTAAACTGCAGTCATGATGTACACAAAACCTCCCCTCAATGAACTACTGTACTGTACACAGAATGAGGAAGAAGATAAAGACAGAAAATTTTATATTATTATATATATATTATTAATTAATATTATTATCAATGTGCATTATTCATGATAATCCACCGGCTCTCAATTTTCATCTGACAGAAGAAATGAATAAAGACTGCATTTTGTATTATTCATGATTATTTGTATATTTTAATATTTCTTTACATTCATGCTAATCATAATCATTGACCCCCCCCCCCCCCTACACCAAAGAAAAAGAAAGAATGACAAAAAGTGGTAACTTACTGCATCAAAAACATGAATCAGATTATGGTTTTTTTAACTCAATTTCACAGTGCTGTGCAAATCAGATTTACATATCAAATTCGAGAAGGGATTATCGCAAGTGTTACCGCAAACAAAGCCTCAAAGGGGTGGGGGGTGAGTCATGCGCAGTAATCATCAGTTAGCTCCCATCCCAAAGAGGATTACAGAGAGGTGACTCAAAGCCAACAATAGGAAAATTAGGCACGCAGGCGCAGAGAGGTGATGCTCGGCTAGGGACGGACGATTAAAAACACAATGACAAGCTTTAGAAACGGAATGGTTCTGGAGACGTGTCTGTCGATAAGAGGTTCAAATCCTTGAGCGAGCCTTGTGTGTGTGTGGAGGGGGTTGGGGGGAGGGGGGTACAGGGTACAGCTGCATGAAGGATTAGCTGTACTGCAGTTCAAAGAAATGACATATTTTCAAAAGGCAGGTTATCATAATTATTTGATCCCTACACCCCCAAATACATAAAAACCACACAAATCAACCATGTGCAGTCAAACGCACAGTGTCGCAGTCAAAAGCTACAGCACAGATTGAATATCGTAATATCAAGATGGTTTAGGCAGGCTTGTGGAGAAAAAAATAAATAAATTTGGTCACTCACTCTTGAACTTCGTAAGCAAGCAGTGGTGAAGTTACAGACGCATGCGCAGTAATCATCAGCTATCAAGCAGGAATGTGATTGAAACCAGAAAGACACACATTCAAAGGAATGGTGTGGGAGAGGTGTACTGTACTGTAGATACGATAAGAAGTTGAAATACTGCAGTGCAGTAAATTATCCTGTGTGTGCGGGAGCGAACGAGGGGAGAGCGCTGTATATGCTGAAATGTGATACTGTTACAGTACACGCCTATGCGTTTCAACAATTTTCAAATGAGACATACAGCACTGCACATGCATGTATAAATATGCAAATTTACAATTACTGCGCGCGCACACGCAGACTGTGTACTGACGTAGGTTAAACTGCTAAAGTATTAGACTTTGAAGACAACAGCTCACGAACGCCCCCTGAGTTTTTAGACGGTATTGCAGTATTGCAGACCGCTAATAAAATGCTAATATTACGAGCGCTAAAATACCGCAATATACTCAGGGGAAAAAAAAAACATACTGCATCTGCCCGCAGTTATCAGAGATGCGCCGCTACGGCCGCACTAGGGTAAAGGCGGTCGCAGCTGTAGGATATTTTAAAATGTGATATTCTCATAAATTAAACACAGGAGATTAGAATACAAATACAGTAAGAGTATACAATTTCTTAATGAAGAATACATGATCTTAAGAAAGAAATTATGGGAAAGGGAGTAGAATCTTTTAGAATTATAAATATTTTTAAAAATTCATTGGGCATGGGTAATTAAGTTAGAAGTTTTAAAATGGTTAAACTAAAAGTTAAATTAATATTGCAATAACATTTTTAAAATATATAAAGGACCATGGTCAAACCAAAGAATAAAATTAAATGATTGAATAAGATTTAGAAATAAAATATAATAAAGTAAAAAATATTACATTGAAATACTGTATATTTATATTTAGTGCTATGGGGTACGGACTGTTGCTCTGCGAAATGCATAGGGCGCATATTGAGAAGGCAATGCTCAGTTGGAGCTCCAGAGACACTGAGGCATCACGGTGACAACTCAACGGCATAACCCGATGCCCCGAAGGAACAAACATGTGACAGCTCGTAGCAGCATCTGCATCAGTTCCAGAGGGACAGAAGGTTGAAACAACAGCATGGAAAAGATTGCCGATTTGAAGGTGTGGTACGCCACTGACATTTACGCCACATCCTTATATACAGCTGAACAACTGGATTGTCCACTGAAAATCAAATCTTATTCCACCAATGCAACTTCCTATGCTGTAAGGGTTCAGACCTCATGCAATGAAATATGCAGGTAATATGTGAATGGAGGAAGGACACAGGTAGTATTTCAGGGTCACAGTCCCTTCCTCAGACATGCCCACCCTGAATTTATATGCAGGGCAGCAACATTCTTCCCTTTAATTCCTTTATCAAGCTTTATGGATTGGATGCTTTCACTTCCAGTGAGGCCATGTTTGGGAGGAAGGTGCTGCAATAATTCCTGACGGCTCCCATCCTATGTGCTTTGGGACATCACCATTTATGTGCACTGTCATAGGGGACGATGGTGAAAATAAAAAATGTCCTTCCCCTTATTTTACTTGAACAGAGTCCCTCCACCACAGAATTGTTTTAATTATTATTAATTGTGACCTGTTTGTGCACCGTGTTTCAATTGAAGCTGAAGATGGAAATGTATTTATTTTTTCTATAGAACATAACTTTTAATTGCTAGTGCGTCCTATTCTGGATTTGGAGGTGCATAATACCCAATTTGTGTACACTGTCATGGAGGGACACAGGAAAAACAAAAAATGAAATGTTCTCTCTTTTTATTGTGCTGTTAAACGTCATCCATTTAATGCTTTGCCTATTCGTGTCAACCATAGCTTGCTGTGTGTGATGGGCCAAGATGGGCCAACACACGATGGCTGATTGACTGTTAAATAGTTAATACGCATAGGAGGCCTAAAAACATTTAACAAATGCACAATTTAAGAGCATTTGCACAAAGTGCCTTGTTTTTTAAGTAAAAAACTTTGAAGATTGATCAGTGATGGATTTTATCAGAATAAATAGAGCAAAATAAAGACAATAAAGAAGAGTTGTGGGTGCTAATCTTTAAAAAATGCAAGCACCAAATACGGTAAAAATAAAATTCTAATTGGGAGATTTTATGGTAGTGGGGTTAGTGCGGTCATTCTTCTGAATAAATAAATAAAATAAATACATACATACTGAAACTTCCTAGCTCCGGAACATTTACAAGAGATTTCAAATTTGGCAGATAGAAGGTTGATGCTCTAAGATTTCTTAATGTCTTTAATATATTTTTTTAATCATTGTAAGAAATGGTATTCTGAAACCACCAATGTTCACGGGGCTAGGTCAATTCTACAGGCTGCAACTTAATTGATAGTTAAGTGAATAGTATTGGATTTTTTAAATTATTTCAGTATATGTCACAGTCCACTTGTTGATTCAGTTGCTAGCAACATTTATTTATTTATAAAATATTTTACCAGGAAGTAATACATTGAGAGTTACCTCTCGTTTTCAAGTATGTCCTGGGCACAGAGTTAAGACGAATAATACATGTTTACAAATACAGTTACATAATGAGCAGGGTATACATTATATACAAGACATTGCATGCACAGTTAAAGATAATTTATATTATGAGCGAATGAAACAGTTACAGACCAGATTAAAATATGTGACAGCTTTAGATTTGAAAGAACTTAGACTGGTGGTGGATGTAAGAGTCTCTGATAGGTTGTTCCAGTTTTGTAGTTGGTTGACCCAGTAAGTAGTAAGTTTCTAATATTATTAACAAAGGTTGACTCAAGGAAGTGCAGCAAATTATATTTATTTTGTTTCTAGTGGAGATTGAATTTCAAGGTTTTGCTTTGCCGTGAAGAAATATTGCCTACCCAAGTACACTTTATTTTTTTTGTTTTATACCTAAGTACACTGTCAGACCACCAGACTGCATTACAACCAAATGTAAAAACTACCATGACATTTCTAAAGATGACTGTAAAAAGGAACAGATTGGGAGAATTACAATATATAGTGTATCTGTGAAATAAAATCAATTGGTAAAATAATATTTGTGACACTCTTACAAAATGTATTGTAAAAGTCAATGGTACTGTATGTGTGAGCGCCATATTAAAGTAATTTTTAGATAGACAAAGTAGACAGAAAGGTAATACCTTAAATAAATTCCAGATGCCATTAAACTGTACTTGTCATACTGTACAGAAATGCTAGTCCGTAAAACAATTCTGACCGATATCGATACACCTTGAAAAATTGGGTTGACGACCATAAATTCCTGGCTCTGATTTGCTGGAATGTTAGGTGGCCTTAAATCTGATACAGGCGTAATTTAACCCCTTAATTACTGCATGGTCAAACCATTAAAAAATACATGATTAGCTAGACCAGCGGTGCGCAAACTGGGGGGCGGGAGATTTTTGTACATGACATTTAAATTAAATGCCGGGGATCGCGTGAGGCCTCTGCAACCTATTACTTATCGAGATTCAGACGGCTGCTGACGCGTCGTGATACCGCGGGGTCATGTGACGTCACATGACCCCACTGTGACATTTGACGCCCATTGTCACAGGATGTCACATGACCCTGTTGTGTCATATGATGCAGGGAATGGAGGTAAGGGGGCGCGAGCACTGGGGGCAGCAGGCAGGGGGGGGCGCAGTTGCACAAGTTTGCGCACCCCTGAGATAGACCATTACAGTATATAGCAGAAGGGCCATGTGCTCTCCATGTCCATAGCAGGGAAATAAATGTATTTGTACTGTTAAAATGCCATGATTCATGAAGTGTATTCATTGCTTCCACTACAGCCAGGGATTATGGCTAATAACCTGCAAATGAACACTCCGTGCACCACTTTTTGCTTTTTATCAACTTTAATGTGGATCCCTTTAAAGCAGCAGTCCAAGCAGCCAGGGTTTTTTTTTTTTGCCCTTTAATATGCGCATCCATACAATGATAAATAATTAGCTAAATTGCTGATCGATCCGTTCTTCTGTGGTCGATCAGCGAAGATTCAACAGGGGGGTGGGGGGGTGTTCACGAAATGGATATCTGTGCAGCAGAAGAGGACCCGATATGCAAAGTTCTGTGGGGAAGATCATGTGATCAGGCAATCCCAAGATACAATTGGTGCACTGTTAGAAAGAAGGCAAGGCTCAAAAAGGGGCATGCCAGAGCCTGTTTCAGAAGAGGGTGGGGTTGTGACTTTGTAAATGGTTGCTATAGAAACACAAAATGCCTGTTACATTCGAATACATTAAAATTTTCATTTAGAGTTGTTTTTAAAAAGACAAATGCTACAAACATTTTCGCAAAAGTACAGAACTGATTGTTTTATTTTTTTTAAATCACACATGTAACTATGAATACATTACCCATGGAGACTGTGATGGCAGATACAATAGATTTGTTCAAAAAAAGGTTGGACATCTTTTTAGATAGGTATACAGGGATATACCAAATTAGTATACATGGGAAGGATGTTGATCCAGGGATTAATCCGACTGCCAATTCTTGGAGTCAGGAAGGAATTAATTTTTCCCCTTAATGGGGTTTTTTGTTTGCCTTCCTCTGGATCAATCAGTAAGTATAGATATTGGATAAAGTATCTGTTGTCTAAATTTAGCATAGGTTGAACTTGATGGACCTATGTCTTTTCAACCTCATCTACTACTGTATGTAACTGTGTAGGATATTGCTTGGTCTGCCACCAACATCTGGCCACAGTATATGAGGGCACCTAATTCAAGGTTCTTCAGACCTTGGACAAGTCCTATTAGTTTGTAAATTGTCTTGAAGCTTTGCTATTGGGGTTTTTATTTTGTCTTGCACTCCATACACAGTGCCATATAGAAAAACATATTTTTTCTCCCATAGATTATTATATGATGAATTACAGATGTAGCAGACCTTGACGCACCCATTATTGCTAATTCAGGCACTAAATGGCACGATTTAAAACTTGTGTAACATGCGATCACGTAATAACCGGTGCAAAAACATCTGCTACATATGCAAGTAAAAAAGATTGACATTTCTGTAAGAAAGTCTACCTGTAAATATTAAAAAAAAAAAAAAAAAAAAGTCATTTATCACCACTGACGACATTGTATATTAAATGCAGTAAAAATACAAACAAAATATACATATAAACAAAAACTGCAATGCGTGCATTTAAACAATATTTGGAGATATTAATAGTGTTAAGTAAGAAATAATGTATTTAGCAGCATCTCCTTTCTAATTACGACATCAAGAGGTATCAAGCGATTTGGAAAGTGTAGAATTATAAGCATAGGTGTAAATCCTTCTGTACAAGCAGCTCTGTATTAATCTGCTAAATGCACACTGTTTTTATACATGTTTTAATCATACCAGTACTGAAGGGTTTTGCAATTTATTACGGAGATGGCGTTCATTCCATTAAATTATGCAGTGAAGTTCACAATGACTTTAGGTAGAGTGAAATCATTGCTCTGAAGTTGAATTGTGTGATAATATACAAATGGAAGTTAAATGCCCCCCATAAATGCTTACATCTATACTAATTGTGAAATAGGTTATTACAGTATATGAATGCATTATTGTAAGATGAGACAAAGATGTGTTGGAGATTTGTAAAGAGACAACAGGTTCTACATACAATATAATGCTTTATTGACTTTTATTTTGGGGAGGAAAACATACAAACGTTAAAAGGAACGAGTGGTTATGAAGAGTGAGACCGTAATAAATATTACTTTATTTTGAGATTCTCTTAAGAAAAAAACATTTCTGAAGAAAAAGTAGGTCATTGTAGCTTGAGTAGAAACTGCAAATGGCTGACACTGGTTGTTACAGCCAGTGTTTAAAGTGGTTCTACCACCAATTACTGTAGATAATTATGTTTTTTAGAATGAAGGTGATTCAAGACGTGGACAGGTTATTGCAGTAGCTATTCTGAGTAGAGAAAGAACGAATCCAGTCAGGTCATGGATATGTCTGGCCACACGCAGCCATAGTTGGGAACTTTAAAACTGGGCAAGTTTTTGAGATTCAACTAAACCTGATAAAGCAGCAAAATGTGAAAAATGTTATTTCTTTTTTTTTTTTAATCAGTTCTGTAGTATAAGATAATGTGTGCATTTTTTAAACTCAATGCCATTTTTAATGATTTTTTCAAATGTACTGATCATCCTTTGGTTTCTACAGCAACCATTTAGAAAATTATATTGACTTCCTCTTTTGAAACAGGCTCAGAAAAACACCTTTTGAGCTCTGCCCTTTTGCAACAAAGTATCACAAACAGATCTGTTGCTTTGTTGTGTTCAAAACAGCAGACTATTGTTACAGCTTTCAGAGTAATAGACAATGTGTTACACTTAGTAATATAATGTTACACATCAGCTGCAGAATTTCACAGACCGAAGCACAAAGTTAGAAGGTGACCTTTTTTGTTAGGCACACAATCAGGACTTTTAAAGATTTATAACTGCACCAAATGATTTGCCATCTTAAGTAAGAATGTAGAAATATACTTTGTCACATGCTTTACGTATAAAAAAAAAAAAGCTGTGTGTGCTGTGCACGCGCATAGTAAGTGAAACTTCTTTTACTTTTGTCACAGAAATTGTATTTGTGTTGGTTATGTTTTAATTAAAAATCAAAATACAATTTCATTGACAAAACGCAAATAAATTTGACTTATAATGCGCGTGCTCGGCACACATCCCCTGTATTAGCCATTTGCACTAAGTGTGAATTCCTTGTGTGTGTGAGTCAGTGTGTGTGTCAGTCAGTGTGTGTGTGTATGTATGTATGTCAGTCAGTGTGTGTATGTATGTCAGTGTGTGTGTGTGTCAGTCAGTGTGTGTATGTGTGTGTGTATGTATGTATGTCAGTCAGTGTGTGTATGTATGTGTGTCAGTCAGTGTGTGTGTGTGTGTGTGTGTGTGTGTGTCAGTCAGTGTGTGTGCATGTGTGTCAGTCAGGGTGTGTGTGTGTGTGTGTATGTGTGTCAGTCAGTGTGTGTGTGTGTGTGTGTGTGTGTGTGTATGTGTGTCAGTGGGTGAGGGGGGGTATGTGTGTGTGTGTGTGTCAGTTAGTGTGTGTGTGTGTGTGGGGGGTGGTGGGGGTGTGGGTGGGTCAGTCAGTGTGTATGTGTCCAGCTGCAGTCAGGGGCAGGGTGTAACATTGCGCACCACCTCTCTCCCCCCCTTGAACGCAAATTCTGCACACACACCCCCCCCACCCCCCGCACGCAAAGTCTGCACACACACACACCCCCGCACACAAATTCTGCACCCCCCCCCCCCCCCGCATGCAAATTCTGCACACACCCCCGCCCCCCCCCCTCGCACGCAAATTCTGCAACACACACACACCCCCGCGGGGTACATGCGCCCGGCATGGGCATGAGTGACCGAGCCCCTGTGCCCCGCGAACGCCCGCGTCAGTGGAGGGCTGAAGGAGCGTGTGGGTGGAACGACGCCGCTGCCAGCCGCTTCTGTGCATGTGTGGCGTCCGTCAGCGGCGCCATCACAACTGCGCATGCGCGGCATGGCAGCGGTCGTGGAACAGTTAGGAGCGGCGGCGGCTATGTCAGCAGCCGGGTGTGTGGGGGTGTGTGTGGGGGTGCGGCGGCGATTAGGAGCGGCGCCGGCGGCTATCGCCGCCGCCTCATGTGACGGGACATGTGAACGGAGCGGCGTCCATTACGTGACGTCACTTCCGTTTCACATTTCGCCCCCCATCTATCCAGTTTGTTCTATCAGGACTAGGTGCCACGAAAGAAGTTTCACTTCAAAAATAATTTAAAAAAGGGGGAATGTGGTACTGTTGCTTTAAAGATGAAAAATAGTTTTGAACACATTTTTGTGGTGTTCTGATTCTCTATTGTGCACCAACATGATGCAAAACAAAATATCAGCAGCTTCTAAAACAAGCATCATACAAGTATTTATATAGCACCAAGTATGTATGCATTGCTTTATGTAACAGACATCAGAATACAGGGAGTTATAATACATTTAGTGTATCAAACATAAAGGAAAAGGCATATTGGTCTGAAGAATGTATGGTCTGAGATCTGCACCTTCTGTACATTGGCATGTATTTCAATTATGGGCAAAGGTGGCCTGACCATGTAACCAGGATTTTTCTTAGGGGAAAAAGAAAAAGAATTTGTGTTAAAAAAAAAAAGTCTTTAGTGTAATCTGATTTGTTGAAAGTTTTCAACAAATTAAACCAGAATCACTGCTTTATTCAGTTTCCTGGTTGACAAATTGATATAGTTGTATTATTTATTTCTTTTTTAAACTGGCTGGAAAGTTGTGATATGTGTTTAGACGAGAGAAGTAATATAGATTCATGCGTGTCATTGTACGAGTAAGACAGTGTGGGTGGCCTTCGTAGCATGACATTATTGGGGTGGGTTTTGTGAAAGTACTGTATGTGCCTTGATTTTTCAAGATTTAAGTAACTTTCACCAAAAACAACCTTCCCTTTCTTTTTGCTCGATTTTCTTAGTTTTACATGTACATGTTTAGCACTGGAAGTTTTTCAGCGCTTCAAGTATTTCCATGTTCGCTGACTAATTTAATTACGTGTTGTACCCTTTCATTGACAAAACGAGAATTCTTCACTGAGACAATAGTGTATGGTGCTTTCAAATCCACCAAGTTTCTCTTCTTGTGTTCTTATAAAAGAGACAAGGTTACCAAACCTAATGCACAGTAATATATGTATGAAAAACTCAGTTGCTGGTCCATTAAATAGTATCACAACCTACAGTACAACAAATGTGTACTTCTGCAGGGCCAGTATAGCTGCTAGAACTTTAAAATGGACTGTATGTGTAAATATTGATAGATATCAGAAAACCTCAGCATACTGGCACCATGTTAAGGTGACTATGAGGTGAATGTGTATTATATACTGTACAATAATTGTGCACAGAGACTGCTGAAGTACGGCAAAGGGATATCTAATGCATTTACATATGCTAAACAGTTATTTTGCTGATATCTTATGGCCGTTCATTAGGCATTACAGTCTTGCTTGAGTTAGGTCAGCGCTTTTTAGAAGGCACACTAAGCTGTAGGCTGCACTATTTAAAGCTGTGGGGACAGACCTGTTGGAAGTTGGTACTGGAGTTCCCTCGATTTCCAGGAATGAGTTATTATTATTACTGCAGGAATAATCCTACCTTTAAAACAGAATTACTGTATGAGGAATACAAAAAAAGTGCTGCAGAAGTGTCAGTAATTCTACTTTACAAAAGGATGTACAAAGTTGGAAACGGCACCACCAATGTATAATCTATATAAAGAATCAGAAAAGTCCCGACCCCCTGCCATTTGTTTGTGAGCCCAAATCCAGGTAAAGATTTCAATTATTACAATGTTCTTTCTATACAGGAAATTAGTGTAATATGAAAACAGTGATTTATTTTTGTACTATTAATTGTCACCAAGGCGTGTAGTGTAATCATTTTATATTTAAAGAATGGGGCGATTGTGACTTGCCCACAGTATCATATTAAGCTGGGCTGTTCTTAGCTCGGTGATACCCTCTTTGTAAGTTAGGGTGTCTGTCATATATTTCACACGTACGGTGACCCTGCTTTACCTCATGTTTGATTCTACACTTTCACATACTCTGAAAGGCACATTAATCCAGGAAAATACCAACATGTACCAAATATGAGATGGTGGTTGTCCATTATAATTTTTTTCCATTCCTTCAATAATTTTTCTTTTTCATATAACAATTGAAGGCTATAAATATTTTACATACAGTAGTTACATAGTAGATAGAGGTTGAAAAGACACACAGTATGTCCATCAAGTTCAACCTATGCTAAATTTAGACGACTATATATTTACAGTCGTTTTTTGTGGTAAATGGATCTCTTTGGTAAGTTTCTTTATGATAGTTTTGTAGATAATGTTAAACAAAAAGCAAACTATTAAAGCATGTTGTTGAAGCATAATACAAGTTGGAGGACAGTGAAAAGTAGTAATTGTATGGCTAATTGGCATTAATATATTTAATACAATTATTATATTTAATGGTGCAAAAAAAGGTCACGAGATGAACATACTGTGAAGGTGTCCGCCTTGAAAAACATTACAATTAGATGCAGAAAAGATAGTTTACATTTATATCAAATCATATGTTGCAAAACCGCATGCTATTTAAAATGATAAAGCAGAACATTAATGCCTGATTAGGCTAAAATGTTCCATTCATAACCTGCATAAAGTATTTCTTATTAAATTGTAATAGTACAGTATTTTGAATATATAATCAGGCTTTCTTTCATTGGTGCAAACATATTGCATTCTAATTAAGTAACCGAAAATATCAGAGGTAATTTATTAGGGGACAATAATATACACCATAATTGTCAGAAAACATAAGTGCTATGTTGAGAATAAGATACAGATTGAAGATTATTTTTGTATCGTGGATCTTATATTTGATGGGGTTGTTTATCAGCCCTGTGGTGGATCTGCAAACAGGTATGCAATAGAGGAAAAGTACACTTTAACCGGAAGTACGCCACTTTTTTGTGTTTAAAACCGCATTAGGAGGGATAAGAAAATGGGAAAGTTGTAAGAGGGACACTATATTTTATACACAATTTCTGCTTCAGAGTTACAGATTACATTGAAAGGAGACACATGGATCACATTAATACAGCATTCACACACACACACGCTGGTGTTTGATCGGATGCTGTTCGGGTTTCATGTTGCTGAAAGGTGACTTCAGGGTTTAATTGTCAATCAAAGGTGTTCCTATCAGCCCTCCCTTCCCTAACTCCTCTTGTCTTTTGACATCATTCCATCCATCAGTGTAAGAAAATCTAAACCCACCCATTTTGCAAGCAACGTCCATCAGCCTCAGAACTGTGCTCTCACTGCACAGGAGAGCTGAAGCATCCTCACCTCTGTCATTTTCCTTCTTAGTTACAATTTGATTCCAAGGGAAAGCTGAAATGATTTGAGAACAGTCATTGTAGACGAAAGCTTTTAATTTCATATCACAGCAACAGACCAGAATTGGGTAGGAAGTAATATGCTCCAGATGGACAAAATAGATATCCTACAGTAGATCTAAGAGTTTGTGTTTCAAGGTGATGTAGTTACCGTTTTTCCTACCCCATGGGATTTTCTGTGCAAATACTGATATGCACTGAAGGTTTTCTAATATGAACACCTTGCTTGTGGACGTCTGGTTTCTTGTGCCTATCATCTTGCTGTTGGTAACACCTGAAGCAACTACTTCATGGTGGTAAGTTTTTTTTATATCTACCACAATGCAGGTATCCCATCAGAATATGAAATGTTTTGGTATTTGTGCTCAGAAATAATTAAATAGAAATAGCATTTACTCTGCATTATCGCATCTGGACTAACACAGCTATCACCTAATACTGATGTACTCTGTAAAATAGTATGCTTGTACTGTTTTTACCCTTCAAGAACATGCCATTGCCTATGACATCTTCCCATTTAAGTCTTCCTCTATATTCTATACATTTGTTTTTTGTTTTTAACCCGTAATGCCTAATAGGATGTTTTTGGGGGGGTTTTTTATCCGAAAAATACTTTTTCTTTTCAGTTTCTTTTCCCATCAGTCTTAAACTCTTTGCTGCCAGATATCCCCGAATATCATTGCTTCGCATTCTCTTGCAGGCCCCACTAGCAGCAAAAGGGTTAATTTTAAATGTAAACACAATCAACCTGTATTAATCATTTTTGGGTGTATTTCCACCTGTCCCGTTTTTGTATTAAGAAGTAATAAAGTGTACATATAAACTCGTAGCGAAGGTTCTCATAACGATTAAATGGGGGAACATTAAGGAATGTAATGCATGTAGTTTCAGACCGAGAACTTTTCTTCAGATCAGGTTTGCTATTTTAAACTTTGTGAAATGTCTTTCATGCTATTGTACAGTAGATATTGAGGATGTTTGAATAGAAGCTTCTTAAAATACAGTATATCTTTCATCTCATCGGATCCATAAAGGTCAAAATAATATTTAATTAGGAATTGAAGTTTGTAAAAATAATTTATCATATTTCACTTTTAGTAAAGGGAAGTTATCTTTCTTTTCACATATATGTTGTCAGCTGTGTTTAACCGTGTACAAGTATGTGTGTGTGTGTGTGTGTATATATATATATATATATATATATATATATATATATATATATATATATATGCATACACACACACACGTGTGCTCTTGGTTGTAAAATAGAGCATACAGTAAGTGTCGTTCATAATTCATCTTGTACTGTGACTGCTCACAAACTATCACATTCTGTGACAAGTACAAGTAAGCAAAACACTTCAGATCATTGAAAGTGTTAAATTAGCGGTATCTTGTAAGTTAATATCAGTTGCCATTATCAATACAATGCACAAAATATTTTCCTTATCTTACTAATTTAATTGCGAACAACTAAAATATTTCTGTAATTTGTGTCCACTATGCTAATATACAAAGTGTGTGTGTGTGTACATACACACACAATGGTTTTACTATTTGCAGCTCTCTTTAGTTCTCAAAACCATCCAATGCATTTAACCATAAGCTCTGATATGTTTTTATATTCAACTGGTGATTTATCAGACTGACAATTTTTCAATAAAATTACTATTATTTTGCAATGGTAGCTTAGAAGAATTTATTGCTCTAGGTTTTTATCACACTGTCCAAACTGTCAGTTGCATATAATTTTATAGGAGCTCACTATTAAAAGATTTTATGATCACATAATAAAATAAAAGTTGGAGGAAAAAAAGAGACTCGTGCTCTGATTTTCTCGTTTTCAGAAGATACCATAAGCAGTTTGGGAGGTTCTATTTTTTTTTTTTTTTAAAGGTGCCCTTCCAAAGTTTCATAGCTAATATGGAACATCTGGGCATAGATGATGTAATTGCACTATTTAAGACTCTTCTATACTAACAGTTTTGTACATTGACCCCATTTTCATTGCAAATTTTTCCAAAAGTTTTAATCCACATGTAATTTCTTTTGGTTTGACTCCCTTACCATGGTGAGTAATAAAAGATACTTCTACCTTTTTAACTCTTGATATAAATAATCATTTTATACATTGATCATGTAAATGTAAGATGAACTATATTGGCCAGTACTGTATTTATACAGTGGCTAATACTTGTTTTACTTCACGTTTTAGACAGTGGTAGTATACTGTACAGTACTTGTATTCCTTGAACTTTCATGGTTCAAAGTTTTTAACGTGAGAAATGTATGAAAGTGTGCAAACTCGCATGTATTCCATTTTTTGGAAAGTCACTGATCTAGTGATCATTTGTGATGCTAGAGAATCGTTCATTCAGTAATGTTTATGATATAAATATTGGAAATATTTAGCATTTTCGAAACTGGAATTTGTATACATCACATACAAACATGCACTGGAAATATATATATATTAACATTTATGGGAATCAGTGGGTCTGCGGAGCCGAATTATTTCTGCTCCGGGGTCCCCCTGTATCCTGAGATACTGGGGAAGGTGCTGTCGGCACAGTTCCCTCTAGGGGGAAACTAAATACAGTAGTTTAAGGTTTAAATCTCCCGCATCACGCTTAATCTTTCGCGACATCCTATTGGCCTACCTTATGCAGGGGTTTTAAACCTCTATGAAGTACCGGCGGCAACTTCTTCAGTAATAACTGCTACTCTAAGCAGTGTTTGCTACCTGGTAGTGATTTGCAAATACATAGAAATATATACTGCACTGTAGGCTAGGGTCAGAATTGGGCTTTCCCCCTTGATGTTGTCCTATTGAAGATGTCAAAAATGCTCCATATTAAATCCTGCTTTTCCTTCAAACGTCAAGGTGTTACATACACCGATCACGGGTGGATTTGCTGTATTCAATAAGAAATCTCGCGAAACATTGTGCAGTGGTATATCTTGTCTGCACTGTTTCACTCTGTTAGCTGCACTATTAGTTGGTTATGCATCTCACTGCTTGCTTTTGCCTACCATAGAGGGTAGTAAGGTATTGGCATTCAATGCCCTAGTAACTTCTGAGATGTACAAGGGGTTTACCCCTCTCCTTCCACATGGGCCTAACCAACCTCCTTGGAGCATCTTCACTACCCCCACCCCACAACACCTATAATCCTTCTCCCCCTCTGTAGGAATGGGTTATAGTCTTATAAGCCAAAGGTGGGTATACAATTTAAGATGAAAAAAAAGCAGATCTAAATATGTGTTTATAGATAGATAATGTACTATTTAAAGAAGGGAGTTCATTAACCCCTTGAGTGCCAGTGAGTTTCCATTATCTAGGTACAGTAGCCTCATTGCCACTGAAGGGGCAAATCAGATATGTAACCAGTATTGCATAACATTAGAATCCATTCTCTACCAAAACAATAGTGTACGTGTGTACTCACATACAATATACATTGCAATATTAAAGAGAGGTTTATTGGCACTGAAGGAGCTAATGAATAAAACTAAACCATTTAGCCCATACACAATATCCTCAAAACTCATGGTGTCATAAACTGCCCAGAACTATTCCATTTCAATATTCCCAAAACCAATGCCCACCATAAGAAAAAAATTCTAGGTGTGAGGGGGGTTAATCACTTATTTACCTTTAGCTTGTATTAAGGCAATTGGTAGTTAGGCATGGGGTGGTATAGAGATTATGAATACCTTGGTTTCCATAGTAGACAAATCATGCATGCCTTCATTACTACAATGGTTAAAAAAAGCTAATCTAAGTTTTTGTCTCGGATAAACAAGAAATATGCTAAATTAGATATGCTATTGTAAATGATTTGAGTAATTTTTACATAAGACATGGGCAATTTCAGCACTACAACTTTGTAACACAGGTTGAGAGAGTACAAAATTAAGAGTCCAAAGCTTGTGTGAAAAAAGTACGCTTTATATTTCTTGCAGAAACAGGTTTGACAAAAATAATACACTATTACTGAAAATAACATACCAGTAAGTCCTGGGATAACAAAGCGGCAAGAAGGGGAAAATGGACAGGCAACATTTCGAGCTGTATGTGACCCTTTTTTGAGCTGCGTCCTGTGTGACTGACTCAGTCAGTGAAAGGAAACCTTTTCAGTGACCAGCGGACAACGTAGTAATCCTAGTGTGGCCAG
Organism: Ascaphus truei; assembly: GCF_040206685.1. Taxonomy (NCBI): domain Eukaryota; kingdom Metazoa; phylum Chordata; class Amphibia; order Anura; family Ascaphidae; genus Ascaphus; species Ascaphus truei. Next base: position 67,023,578 of record NC_134487.1, read on the forward strand.
CACAGGCCCTCTTCCAGCTACAAGGCATTTACAGTTTCCACAATAAATTAAGTCTTCATAGGGAAATGTGCAATCTTTATTACAAAATCCTCATGGCACCATATCGCTGCAGGGTAACCAACAATGCTAGCATAAAGTGTAAGAGGCAAATGCATACCCCTCCCAAACCAGAAGGAGAAAAAAAACACTATGAAGAGTTCCAGTCTACACGAGGAGAAATCTATAATGTACACAGAGCTAAAAATAAAGGTACAAAGGGTTGATCAGTTACAAAGCGAAGCACATGATATAGAAAATTGAGTACTCATACACACCACAGTGGATGATAAAGATGTAAAGTCTCGGGCGTGGCAAAGTGCAAGGAAGGAACAGAGCCGGGGAACATCATTAAAGATTCCTGAAGGGAGAGAAATAAGCCTGGCAGCCACTCAAACCGCCGATCGATGGCCGTGAAAGTGTGCCGCGCGGCCACCCGGGACGCCTCCATCTTCAAGAGGCAGGCGCCGGTGGCTGCAGGCACTTCACAAGATAGTGGCTTGCCACAAGGCCAGCGTGATACAGAGGAGGGCAGCACATACCCCTGACAAGGCAACATATGCTTAGTATAATGCAGGACCTTAAATCAGAATTAAGAGACTTTTCATACTGAACTGGACAGATCTATGTACAAAATTAAAACAACTTACAGCACTGGGGGAAAGGACTGATGCTATGGAACACAGCCTAGAAAAACTACACCAATTTCAGACGGACTGATCAAGAACCTGCATTTGTGTAGACAAGTAGAAGTCCTATTTAAAAAGGCTGAAGATAGCGAAAACATCTCGCCGCAATAATTTACGCATTAAAAATATTTTAGACGAAATAGATGCAGCTAAACTGGAGTCATACCTAACAAGCCTATTTCAAATGCTTCTTCCAGGGATGGACAATGACCATTTGGCTATGGACATGGCAAGATACGCTAACCCATCAAAACCAAGAGTGGTCCGACTCCTTTACTATAAATTTAGAGACGCCGTCTTGAAAGCTGCAAGAGAGGCTTCACCAGTAACAATGCAGGACGACATCCTACAGATCTTCTCGGACCTTGCATCAGCTACCCTCCAGAAAAGGCGAAATCTCGTTGAAACTACCCCCATCTTGAGAAAACATCAAATAAGATATAGATAGGGATTCCCTTGCCGGGTGATAGTCACACAAAATGGACAAACTAAATCCACAGCAAGAAGTGACTAAGTTAAAGCTCTACTACTACACCTGGGCATACAAAACCCGGAACCGACCGGACAGATTTCACCAAAAACACCGGAACATATTAGACCCCCACCAGCGTACTGGTCTACAGTAGCTAGAGACAAGCGTACACCCAATCAAGCAAGGTCGACTTCTCCAGAACTGAGTAATGTCCCTTGAGACTGTTTGTATATATCCTCAATGGTCTCAAATTAACCATGTGTGGTTCTTTGCACATGCTAATGGCTGTCAGCCGATTTAAGTTTTTTTTAGTTTAAGGGTCTCTGACTCATGGGTGATTAAAATGTTTGAAATTTTGAATGTTAAAATGTTATTTAACATAACAATCTATGTTTGATGTGTTCCCTATCACAGTTGCTGGATGAGCTAAAGGTTTTAGATTGCAGAGTCTAGCACTTTGGACCAAAAAGAGGTCCGTGTTGCTTTAAAACCCAGGTATAGTGCGCTGAGGGGGGAAAAAACAGCTCATCCAGAACACAAACAAATCTGTCCAGAAGGCCGTGGCTGGAGACAGATCTGGGTCTGCGCGGAAGCCAAAATCTCCAGATACAGGTTGGTGAGTAGAATGAAGAGGCTGACTTATCCAACGCAGCCATATTAATGTCCCCTAAATGTAGTCTCATACCCCTTTTCCCATTCCCTTCACGAGGCTACCAAGCCTGGACCAGTTTTTGTAATTCTTGGTCTAGGAATCCCTCCACTCCCACTCCCCTTGCACCTTTGTCACCCTTTGCAATATCGCTAATTTTCTAAAAAAAAAAAAAATCAGGAGTTTTAATACCCCTCAAAAGCGTAGGCTGGTACTTGCAGAAATATGATTTGATGTTGGGGTGGCCATGCTACAAGAAACTCACCTGCTACCCAAAGATCAAAAACTGTTTGCTACGAAAGATTTCCCCTGGATATTCCAAGCCTCATCAAGAACAAAAAAAAGTGGTGTAGCAATACTACTCCATAAAAAACTCAATTTCCAACCCAACAAGATTAAAGTAGATAGAGGGGTAGTTTTGTAATGGTTTTAGGCCTCCTTAACCTTGTACAGGTCACTAGTCAATGTCTATGCCCCTAAAACAGGTCAATTTTTATTTTTCAAAGAGGTAATGGTCAAAATTGACAAATTAAAAAGGTAAATTAATAATAGGAGGAGACTTTTAATATGCCTCAGTTACTGGATATAGATCCAATGTTGGTCTTTCTCCCTCCTACTAGACGTAAATGAGAATTGTAATCCTAATAGAGGTATATTAGTATTTTATCTGGTAGTGTTAGGACCTGTGAACTGGGTCTGCCTTTTCGTGGCTCACAGGCTTACTGTACAATGCTTTAGCCAAAGGGTTAAACTATATGACCCTTTTTCAAGAGAATATATAAGTATTTTACTGTGTATTTTTGTCATATTGGATGTAGCATTGGGCTTCTCTGTTGCTTGTTGTATAAAACAAACCCCTCAGATATATACTTTAAACATATGACCCAAATTAACGAACAACTAAACTTTACTATTACTGTAGATAAAATAGAGAAAGCTTTGTGCTGGACGCAACAAAAATATCAAACAAAAAAAAGGAAACAAGGCAGGCCGCCTATTTGCAAATAAATTAAACCAGAAAAAAAAAAAGATTTCAAATATTCTCAATTTAAAATAAAACCGGGCAAGAAATGTATGATCCAAACCAGATAGGAACTGAGTTTAAAAAATATTATGAAAAACTAAATCTGTCAAAAAGCAATAACAAAAGCACAAAAAAAATTAAAGTCGCCCTCTTCTTTTCTACATAGGTGCCTTACCATTGAGATCTACTATAGACATAAACAAACTCGAAACCCCAATCACAGGTCTAGAGATTGTAGAAGTTATCAAATCATTGAAAAATGGGAAAACACCTGGGCCAGATGGCTTTTCAAATATATATATTTTTTTTTAATTGCGCAATACTGGTCCCTCATCTAACAGAATTATTTAATAGTTTCAAAAGAAATGTCCCAAGCTACTATAGTAGTAATACACAAAGAAGGAAGAGACCCTCTAAATTGTGACAGTTACCACCCCATTTCTCTGCTCAACTCGGATAAAATATGTACGCCAAGGTCTTGACCAACAGGTTAAAATCATTCATGTCTACAATAATTCTTCACGATCAAGTGGGCTTTATAACTGGCAGGCAAGCCTCTGATAACACCAGTAGACTAGCTAATATGCATATAGCTCAATCAACAAAGTCGCTGCTGGTGGTCTTAAGCCTAGACACGGAAAGGCCTTTTGAAAGGATGGATTGGGAATTTGTTTAATGTACATTAGAGGCATTTGGTTTTGGCTCCATTTTTATGAATGGGGTAAGAGCCCTCTATGAATCTCTGAGAGCAGCCGAAGCAATCAATGGGGCAACTCTCAAATCTGTTCCCAATAACAAATGGGACAGACGGTTGTCTCCTCATCCCTGCTATTTGCTCTTTCTATAGAGCCACTTAGTTGTTTTATAAGAAACTATAGATATATCTTGGTTCAAGGTAGCGAAGGAAGAATTTAAAATAGCTTTATTTGCCAATGATATAATATTAACAATCTCTAAGCCCTTGACATCCCTTCCCAATCTTTTCAGTATATTCGAATTTGGTATTCACTTGGGATTTAATATCAATAACTCTAAATCTGAGGCTTATGGTATTAATTTTCCCCATCAATTGACAAAATTTATTGCAGATTAATTTTGATTTTAAATGAGACCCCAAAATATTAAAATAGCTAGGTATCCAATTCCCAAAAGATATCAATTCATTATATAAAGCCAACTATACCCCTCTTTAAAAAAAACTGGCGAGAGAAATAGCACAATGGTTGACATTTCCAATCTCGTGGTTAGGTCGTATCTGGGCAATTAAAATTAATGTTCTGCCGTGGCTTTTATACTTGTTTCATACTCTACGGATTTGTGTCCCACTTCAGGAGCTAGCTGTTTTCCAAGGGATGCTAAGCAAATTTGTATGGAACAATAAAAATCCCAGAATAAAAAAAGATATATTGTGTCGTCCAAAAAAACTCTGTGGTCTAGACATGACAAATATTCTCAACTATTATAAGCACCTCAATTGGGACAGGTGATGCAGTGGCACATTCCTCCAACATCTAAAAGATGGGTGGAGCTACAGTAGAAGCCAGTTGAACTTCTCCGGTGCTGTTGGTAGATATTATCTGGCTAGATAAGAAAAAACAGCCAAAGATAGTATCTGACAATCTGATACTAAAACATTCCTGTGCTATCTGGGACACATCCATGCCAAAATTGAAACTTACACAAAAAAGTTCTCTGATGACCCCACTAGTGAATAATCACAATTTTCCCCCAGGATATTATGAAACCTATTTAGATAACTGAAGAACTAGAGGTATCTCAAAGGTTATAGATTTATTTTCGCAGTCCAAATTGAAATCTTTCCAAACTTTCCATGAACAATACGATCTACCAAACACAGATTTTTACCGTTATTTACAAGTCAGACATTTTGTAGAGGAAACATTAAACCAGGATAACATCCCAGATCTCACACACTATGAGAAGATGTGTAGACAAGCTTCTGGAAAAAAAACCAAATTACATTATCTTTATATTATTATCTTGCTACATTGAGTTCCCAGGAAAATGATATATGTTGGCCTGGAAGAAGGAATTCGGTGAGAAACTTGAATGGGAAGATTGGCAAGACATCTGGGAAGCAGTGGCCAAAGACTCCACCAGTATTTTAATAAGAAAATTCCTGTAAATGGCTCTATAGATGGTACAAAACACATACAAAATTAAATTGATCCAAATATTTCTCCATTATGTTGGAGATGTTGTGGACAGAGAAGATCCTTGTCCCATATCTGGCTATAGAGAAAAATAGATGACCGGTGCTTCAAGAATTAATTACTGTATGTCCTTATAATGCATTAAGAACTCTGCAATAGGATTCCGTATAGATTATATACAGTACAATGTATCCACATCCCATATTTAGGGAACGGGACTAGTACCTTGTACTGCTAGTGGTCTAAGCACATTTGAGAGTACATAGTGTGTCCACAAACTGAATAATAAAGGTATAAATGAGGAATCAAAGCTGAGGTAACTCACTCAGTAGGTGTCCTTTGTCCTCTCCTTTCCACGAAATCCATGCTGCGGATCCAACGATGTGCAAGTTCTGCCCACAAGGTAGGTAAACAGGAAATGGTAGAAAAAGGCAGAGCACTGCCAACAATAACAGGAGGAGGCTCACATTTAAAAAAAATAGAAAATATTTATTTAAGGATCATGACAGGATCCCCTAGACAGTGATAACGCACCTACGTGTTTCGGGCAGTACGCCCTTTATCAAGGTGTATTTTTAATACAATAAAAAAGGCATTTAAATACACCGATGCTTGCGCGCCAGCGGGTGACGTCACACGTTATTGTCCAATAGGCTTGTTGATTCTCCATAATTAAAGTTCATATCAGTTCTAATTGGATGCATTGAAACTTGAACAAAAGTAACTTTAATAGGTGACTCTGACCTGAACAAGCCTAAGCATAGGATTGGCGACAACGCAATGTCCCCTGCCGATTCCCATAGAAAACAATGTACTTGGGTGCGCGCACACACTCACAAGCACGAGCATCTGAACGAGTCAGCTTAACAACCAGTAGGCTTGAATGGGAATATAACCCTAAATGCCAAAGAGCATGTTGATGTTAAAAACAGAGTAATGTGAGACACTATCAAAAAAGCAATTAAGAAACAAAATAGACAAGACACACAAAACATAATACATAATGATATTGTGTACACAATTACAACATATCAAGGAGTTAATATATGCCCGAATGACATTCCTGCACACAAAGATGTAATGATATACAATAAATCGTTAAAAAAATGAATTAGTATATCTGTACAAGGATGGAGACAGATCAGGAATATAAGTGAAGAGATTACCAACAATCAATTTAAAAAATATCAAATTATTAAATCATAATATGAACTATGTTCTCCTAAGTATATAGATTAACATACAAATTATATATAGAGAGAGAGAGATGCATAGATAGATCACAACAAGACTTTGGAGAATAGTCACTAATAATAATTCTTAATTTTAAATTACATGAACTCAGTAGTTCAAAAGGACCTTATTCAAATATATATCAAATATGGAAGCAGTTACAAATCCAAATTATCAGAACCTATACTAAATAAGACTTCAGTAATAAACATTTCCAATAATAAACATTTTCCTATCTTTTTCCTTCTTTCAAGATGGCTCACAAGAGAAACTTTTTCTGACAGAACTACCCTAAGAGATTCATTCACAAATTTGTAGACATTTTCCAGATTTTTCTTTGAAAGAATGTAGTAAACATTAGTACTAAGGAACAGAGGGAGGGTCACTGGATAACAAGAAATGTCCACGGTCCCAATCTGTGTTGTGACCCGACGGGACCTGGGTTTTCAAAGTGAAAATCCAGTAAGCCTCCCTCTGGTCCAGCCTCTTCATATGATTACCTCCCCTGATGTGTGGAAAAATAAATTCAATTCCACAGAACATAAGATATTTACTATCCCATCTGCTGCAGTGTTAACAGTGCTTTGGGACCGGATGTATGGTATCTTTTTAAGGTTGATGAGCCTTACATGCTCCATAACTCGTACATTTAAACATCTCGTTGTTCGGCCCACGTACTGTTTGCCACAGCTACAGGTGAGAAGGCAGATAACGAATGTTGTTTAGCAATTTATAAAATTACAAATCTGATGAATTTCATTAGTGACCGTTGACTGAGAAAGTCTATCATTAGTTTACAAACTTTACAAGAGCCACACCTATATGACCCACTGGTCAGTTTAGTAGACCTAGGAATCTGAGAGGCAAACAAACTAGGTGAAAGGGAATTCGAGATAGTTTTCGCCCTCCTGAAAACCAAGTTTGGGCTGGGTTGTAAATCTCTTCCCAAAATGGGGTCAAGGCACAGGATATTCCAATGTTGTTGCAAAATCGGCTTAATTTGGTTAGCCTGCCAGCTAAATTGGGTTATAAACAATGGACCTTTGAAAGTGGTAGTCTGTCACGGTAGCCCAGGACTTTTAACACCATTTATATTTAAGGGATCAATCAATAGGCAAAACAAGGCAATGAAAAAAAATTGAGTTTATTTGGAAAAGACCTCAAAAACAAACAAATACAAAATACAGAGAATATACACACTTACTGGGGTCTGGGGTTCGAGGATTAGACATTTCTAGTTGCAAGGCGTCTGCTTCAGATAAGGCTTACCTTGATAGGATCCTTGTCTTGGACGTCCTGGACCAAAATCCAGCCTGCTGGCTAGGCCTCTCCATGCTTCCCTGTGTGAATAGCCCTTTCAGTCAGAAGCACCTTTGAGAGGCCCACCAGCAGCTGCTTGTCTTCAAATCCCCAACAGGAACGAGTTATCTGTTACACTGCTATCCCTTATATAGGGCTTGCTCCATATCTAATATACCGAGGGGTCTGGCAGCCAATTACAGCATGGATTGTGGTTGTGCATGTAATCATAGGAGGGAAAGATTCAAAACTTGCCAATGGAAATCGTGCTTATGAGTTTGACATCTAGGACCGTTGTCCTGGCTAGCCCCATAGCCCCTGGGGTCCCGGCTCCCCTGAGTTTAAACAAACGGCTTCCTCCTCCAGATATCCTGTTCACCAAATTGTTCTCCCCCCTCTGGACATCCTCTCCTCTTTGAACTATGGATTTACTATTTGATGTTAAAAGATATATGATGTTAAAAATGAATAATGTTAAAATGGAAAACCTTATATGAAAATATAAATAGAGATTTTTTAAAAAAAAAAAGATGTAAAGTCTGTATGATGTCAGAACGAGGTTTGAATAGTTCTCCAATTTATGTAAATACAGTGTTGTCAGAATAAATCTAGTATTTGTATAAATCCACATCTAGAGGCCCCAAGAAAATTCAATATGGCAGTTGGAGGCTGTCACGGGAGACCAGGTTATTTACACCTTTTTACCAGGATCCTACATTGAGTAAAATATTCTAATGAAATAAATTGAAGTTTATTCGTACAAATTCATTTACACACAATGATACACAAAATACATACAAACAGACACACTTACTTTGGGACTGGGGGTGACAAATAGACTTTCCTAGGTGCAGGAACTCTATAGAAAAGTTTTATCCTGACCGGGACTTGCCCGGAATCTCCTGGCACCCAAATTGGCATGAAATTCAACACGCTACCGGTACGTTCTCTTCTGAGAACTTGGTCCCTCCTGACCACGAGTTCTCCAAGTCCTCTTGAACTCAAATCGGCATGAAATCCCAGCCGAGTTCGAGTTTGAGAACTTGGCCGCAGAAAGATGGGCTTAATCTCTGGCAGACCAATGAAAAAACTGTCCTGCGCTTCGTTAGTCAGTGAATGCACCTATGGTGTCAACATCATCATGTATGGATAAGGAATGAGGGAGCAATGCATGGCCACTACTTTGACCGGAGTAGGGGGGAAATTAAACCCTTACCTAGGATGAAACTCCGGTCTGGGTCCTGCTCTCCTCTGCTCCCGCGTGCAGCCTTCAATGAAGATACATGGAAAAGAAGGGCTCTGGTGCAACTGCGCATGACAAAAGTCCAAACTGCTTCCGGATGAATATGAAAAAACTTTATTGGCACATAACACACAGGGCTACACCACGATCTCCCCCTCTACGCGTTTCACGCTCTAGTACAGCGCTTCGTCTTGGAGTGGGGAGACGTGGTATGAGCCTGAACATTTATAATAAAAAATTTATATGAAGGGGTTAAAGATTCAATCCGTTTTCGCGGGCTTTTTTATTATAAATGTTCAGACTTTTGTCATGCGCAGTTGCGCCATAGCCCTTCTTTTCCACTTAGTCTCTGGCAGGCAGGCTTTTCTTGCTTGAAATCAAAGACGGTTGCTCTGCTATTCGCGCAGATGCAACTTTGAAAAGCCCGCCCGTGCTCTTGCTACAGAGGACTCATCTGATTGACTCACATATTTTTATAGTATTCTGAGTTTCATTCACAAAACTCAGCAACCAATCAACGCGCTGGAAAATTCCCAAGCAACCAATCAGAGCGAGGCTGGCTAGAAAAGCTGGGTCAGTGGGAAATCTGAAATAGCCAAGGGACACACACAAGCTTGCCACCTTCATCCCTGGCTATCCCAATGCCACCCGCTGGGACAGGCTCCACCAGGTCTGGCAGAGCAAGTGGCAGCCCGGACGACTGCCATTGATCTCCGGACCTGGTACTCCGCCTTTCCCACCTAACCAAATGCTATTCTCACCTCTGGCATCCTCTAACTGCTTTGAACTCCAATGTCCAGCAAATTTACCAGCCCCTAAAGGTTAGCTCGGGCTGCCTGTTTGGACATCGGTTCTAAATGTAAAAACACATTACATTTAATAAAGTTTGGGACGGTACAGAAGCCTCTCTCCTAGAGTTCATTGCACAGTTAAATACAAATACGTGTAATCTCTCCTTCAGTGGAGAAAATAGTGAAACATTAGTACACTATCTGGATCTTGAAATTACTATTGATTCAGAGCGAATTTGTACCAAAACCTATTTCAAGGATACCAATGTGAATTCCTACATTCACCCATCTAGTTGCCATTTCAAACCCTGGATTGTAAATATCCCTTTCAATCAATTTGCACGGCTTAAGAGAAATTGCACTAATAATGAGCAATTTCAAGAACAGGTACTCTTTCTGAAGGATAGATTTATTCAGAAAGGTTATGATAGACACCTGCTTGACAGTGCTATTGAGAAAGTCAATCTTATTAAAAGAACAAACTTATTAAAAAATAAGAAAAAGAGGGATAAAAGATTTGACTTTAGAAAGGGGACCGTTAACCAAAATTCTGTGAGCAGGACTGACCTTGCAACAATAACAGAGGGAGCTAGTCACAATGACCAAACACATAGCAATAAATTTCCGGTTTTCATTACACAATTCAATGACAAACACAAGGCTATACAATCTGCCATTGCGAAGCACTGGAAGATCTTAACTCTAGATCTTGTGTTGAGTGTCGGTATGTCATCGAACCCAAAGATTGTGTACAAAAAAGCTTCAAATCTAAAAAGATTAATAGCCCCTAGCCAGTTAAAGTCTGCTCCTTGCTCTATGGGCACACTAAGATCCTATCTAGATTTGAAGGGCAACTATAAATGTGGTAAATGTAAAATATGTACTAACATAATGAACAGGAAAGAGGCAGTCTCTTTTACCACAAAGCAAAGTTTTAAAATTAACCACTTTATTAATTGCTCTACAACGTATGTGGTATACATCTTACAGTGCCAATGTGGGTTACGGTACATCGGTAAAACAAAACGATGTTTGAAGGTGAGGGTAATGGAACATTTGAGGAACATTAAAAATGTGCAAAAACTAATTGACAAACACATGCCTCTAACCCACCTTTTAAAACACTTTCATGATTGTCATCAGTGTGACTCGAGTGGCATTTCTTTTATGGGTATTGAAGTAATCACCGCTAATCAACGCTTAGGCAATAGAGATCTACACCTTAGTAGAAGGGAGCAATTCTGGATTTACACCATGCAAAGGAGGTTCCCACATGGTCTAAATGATTATATAGAATTGGTTCCCTTCCTAAAAGAATGAATTATTTGGTGATTACGTGGGTTTTATATGCGGTTTTTCTCACTTTTAGATATAACGTTTTAACTACATGCGTTTTTATTATGTTTTTAATACATGTCTACTTTGTAATTGTTCACCTCTTTGAATTTTAAGTATTATTGTATACATGTTTTTATTTAATATGTTGGCATGACTTTGGACTTATTTTAAGTTACTATTGGGGCTTGTTTAATATTGCTCCAAAATGGAATGTGTCCTCAAGCAGTTAAACCTATATACAAACTGCAGAGAACCCCACCTGTACTCGTTTGGGACTACATGTGTTTTCATTCATTCTAATTGCACCTAACCCATTGGCTGCAGCTCTGCACTTATACTCCAGGGACAGCGCTATCACGTGACCTCCTGACGAAGCACTACGTGCGAAACGCGTAGAGGTCACGTGGTGGCAGTTCCTGTGGAGTATTTGCAGCTGGTGGAAGCGGGTTCCCTTGTCTCTAGCAGGGTAAGTTCTCAGATTGGTCCGGACCCTTTCTGTAGTGCTTAACTAGATTACCTTGGTTACCCCCAACCCCACATCTACTATATTGGTGTATCACCAGTCCCGTTTTTAGTTTAATTGGTTTGCCCCATTGTCTTTTTAACCCTGTATCAGTGGATGGTTACCCACTGTCTTAGATTAATAAATTGTTTACACCCCTCAGTGCGCCTGTCTGCCTTTTGTTTTCTTCTGTTTGTGAGCCCCCCTTGTGGGAGCTCACTTTTGTAGGGGACGTGTGGAATCCCCCCCCCCCCCAGACTGAAGGCTGCAAGAGGGAGTCTTCACAGTACCCACGTTAGCGCGGAGCAACTTTATCCCTATGTGAACTTAATAAAGTATACTTTAATACATTAACGTTTGTTTGTAATATACTTCTGAATCTCTGGGTACAGGGACAGAAGAAGAAATAGGTTGTACTTTTATTTCTAAGTGAAAAAACTAACAATAGCGCTCTAACACACCCTAAATGTGACAATATACAATTCAACCACACGTGTGAATAATAAAGCAATGTGATAATAATAACAATCAAGTGATCTAAAGAAAAAAATTTAAGAAACTTAGAAACAAACTGCAACCCTTGATAAAGACTGTTCCACTCGTCTTGCACCAGGTGATCTTCCGACAAATCAGGGGAGCTCGTCTCGTAGTTATGAAATAAAGAAACACTACATAGTGTAATACTGTTGTGAATAAATTTGTGCAAACAAAGCTCAAAAAAATGACTACTCACAATAGAGCAGTCAAATTCAGGCAGTCATCCAACTTAAGGGGTGGATGTTCCCTGTGTATACAACAGCCACCAGCCCCCAACACTTCATATGATCGAGGTAGGCAGTATGATATTATAGGTAGTGGGTGCTCATCTGGTCGCGATCCTTTTGAGTTCCTCACTATCCTCTGCTCCACCGCAATACTCTCGCGTCCACGCCAGGCACTCCCGTTGCGTCACTTCCGGTTGTTCAGCAAACTTCCGGATCTGATGGCAGGGGTGGACCTCAGTTGTTCTTCCTCTTCGGTATGGGCTGAAACACTACATGTTTCGCCGTTGTTACGGCTTCATCAGGAGTGCTACTACTTTTACTTTTACTTCTACCTGCCTTATTTCCCATACACTATCTTTTGGACTCAGTCTGGACTCTGAGTCCCCCCTCAACCTTATATACGGTTGGGGCACCCACAAACCCTATACTGGTTCTGGGGTACCTCCCTTAACCTAGGCATACCTATTCATCCCTGTGCCTCATTCTCTTTTCTGGGCTATGCTGAAGCAGGGCATCCTAGTGGTGAGTCACTTGCATTTTCAAGGGGAGATATTGCTGGGACAATGTGCCTACATATATCCGAGAATCAGGCATGATTCCCTGGTGCATTTATGGGGGAACCGACAACTCCGGACCCCAACCTGCTAGGCACATTCTGTTAACGGATCCTCCGCAAAAAAAAACTTGAAACTCATACCCTAGCAATCCCTGCTCGCTGGCATGCCCAGAAAGGGAAAAACACAAAAAATATTTTTATTACAGGTAATACATTGAAATGGTGCAATGTTACTGTGCCCAAGAGCTAACTCTCTTGGGCCCTTGTACACGGATCAGGTGTAACCAAAATGGGCTTAACCTTTATTGGAGAGCCTGGTTACCCCCTACCGTCACAGAGGCGGAGGTGGGCTGGTCAAACAAAGGTAAACTGAAAAACAGGTGTAGTGAGATCTCTCTAGAACCACCATCAGTGACCTAATCTCAATGTTATAAAGCTAATGTTCTCAAATGATTCCTATGGCAAAAAAATGAGACATAAGGCATAGGTCTGTGGCAATGTAGGTATACCCAAACCACATTAGGACAACTGAGGAATAGCAGGAGGGCTATAGAAGATCCCTTTATAGGTGCAATGTACAGCCTATTGAGCAATTGTAGAGTACAATGGTACATTATCCTAAATCTGTGGAGCAATAATTATGTAGAAGTTGAACGATAGGATGTTAGAAGAAACATGCCAATTTGAGTCAGGGAATCTGAATTCGTACATCAGAAAAAGTCTGTACAAGCCTATAGCTACAAATGATAAAGGATATGGTAGATCGAATGTGTGATCAGAATAAGAGTATCCGAGTTTACTCCGCATTGCACATTAGCAGTGAGGCACAAGAGAGACAAGCCAAATAGGATTTCTGCCACCAGGATGAGAGCACACTGTTTCAAAGAGTTGTCATCTTCAAGGCCATAAAATTAAAACTGCCAAAATCAGTGGATAAAACCAGTTCAGTCGAAACAGGTTCCTGTGAAGGCACAAATTGTCGTATAGGAATCGTCAACTTAAGTCGGGGTATTATCTCTGGGTGTTGAGGGTAACGCCTGATGCATCATCTGTCTCTGCCATAAAAAAATAAACAGGCAATCTTAATTATCATTTATTTGTAAAGCACCGACATATTCTGCAGCGTGATACATTGGTGGCATCAAACAAAATGACAACAAATACAAATAAGAACAAACAAGCACAAACCTATACAGAAGGTAATGAGGGCCCTATTCACGAGAGCTTACAATCTAGAGGCAATGTTGGGGGGGGGGGAAGGTAACGTGGCAGCGTATTGTGGGATGCCTATCAGCATAGAGATGATACTGAAAGGAATAGAGTGAGAAGACCAGAGAGTCAAGGACAGAGCCTTGTGGAACCTAACAGAATGAGGGAGTGAAGAGGAGACACCAGAGAAGGAAACTCTAAAAGCAGTTGGATAGGTATGACTTGAACTAGGAGAGGATTGCGTCATAGAGGTCAATGGAGTGAATGATGTGCAAAAGAAGGGGATGGCCAACTGTGAAAGGCAACAGAGCGATCAGGAGAATTAGTAAGGAGAAATTAGATTTAGCTGGGAGTAGGTCGTTGGCCACTTGTTAGTGCCATCTCGGTGGAGTGTAGAGGGTGGAAACCAGATTGCAAAGAGTCAAGCAGGGAGTAGGAGGAGAGAAAGTGAGTCAAGCGGTTATATAAACGGTTCAAGTAGCTTGAAGTAAAGGAGGCAAGAGAGATAAGGCGGTAGTTAGACAGAGAGGATGGATCAAGAGAGGGCTTCTTTAGAATGGGTGTGATGAGTGCATGTTTGAAAAAGATGGGAATGTGCCAGAGAGGAAATGAGTTAGGATGGGTTAAAAATATATTTAATAATAATAACTATTAAAAGAAAAGGGACAACAAGTAAAGCATATAATTATATACAGCTGTGTGAAGCACAGAACAAGTATCTAAGACACCATATGACTGATGTATCTGGTCAAATAGTAGAGCCAAGGGACCCAAATCTAGGCAGAGAGTCACTGATAGAGGCCTCAAATTATGTGCAGACACTTCGTATTGACTCTTATCACTAACCTTTTCTGGTGTGTGTATACATACATACACACACCCACACACCCCATATAGATATATAAACACACCCCATACACTTACATCCCATATACTGTACACACCACACATACATCCCATATACACACACCCACATGCACTATATATTCACGCAATATATATATATATCGGGCGGAAGGTAGGCTCGAGGGGGGCGGGACTGGCAGGCTAATTCTGCAGGAGCATTTAGTTCCTCCTGCCCATGGTCCCCGCGACTACTGCCCGGGGTGGGGGGAGCCGGGTTGGCGGGCTCTCCATGGCGCTTCCCCTCCGTCCCACGTTGGGAGCGGGTCCACAGGCATTTGTGGCACTCCCCCCTCCCCCCCATCTTGCCCCCAGTTCCCATGGCTGCTGCCTGGGGCGGGAGGTAGGTGTGGAGGGAACAAGGTTGGTGTGATTAGACAGGACCAGGGGGGGGGAAAGGGGGCCGGCGATTGGGGGGTTGGGAGGAATAGACGCCACTCATCCCACCCTGCTTCCCTGCATGCGCACCGGGATCTCCAGCCAGAGTATTTTTTTTGCGCCAAACCAAGGACCCGATTACGCCGGTGCTATATCCCGCTACCGCAGCAGCACCTTGCCAGCAGCCAAAATCCTGTCGCCTGTGGTGACCGGATGTGTCAAGCACTGTATATACACACACACACAAAGCCCCTTACTTTAGCCCGCCTCCATGCTGACCATGCTCCATCTGCACTCTTAGCTCCGTCTCCAAACTCTGGCCTGTCACTTTAGCTCCATCCCCAAACTCTGGCCTGTCACTTTAGCTCCGCACAAAGCTCACTCTCAGCTTATGCTGGAGACTGAGGCTGGCCTGCTATTGGATTTGGGAACAAAGCCTAATGTCTAAATTTAACAACGGTTGAAATTTATGGACATACAATAAAGTATGTCTTTTTTCAACCTCATCTATCAGTGTCTGGGAACTATACTGTTCGGGCTTGTAAATGGGGCCATGCATACTGTAGCTTGAAACAGGGCCGTAGCTATAGCCTGAGGGTCTGCTCTCCCCTCCCTTCCTCCCTCCCCCCGCCGGCGGCAGGATATTTGCAGGGCCTGAGATGCAGGAAGGAAGCACAGAAGGAAGTCCCTTCCTCTGCAGGTGGGTGGGGCCTTGGTCAGGGGGTGGGGTCCTGGGATGCAGTAGGGAAGTATAGGGAGGAAATGCCTTCCTCTGCAGTCACCATTGTTGGGCGGAGCCTAGGTCATGGGCGGGGCCTCAAGTAGTTCAGCGTGGGACTGGAGCTGCAGCATGAGAGACGGGCTGGGAAAGGTGAGAGGGACGGGAAGGGTTAAATCACGGGTAAAAACAGACATGAAAGGGAAAGGATACAGGAAGGAAGAGACAAAGAGAAAATGAAGTAAAATAGAGAAATACATAAGAGGGAAAAGAAAGATATGAGAGAGAGCAGAGATCTGAGTTGCCCGGGGGCCTGCACATGTCTAGATACGCCACTGGCTTGAAACATTACCTGTCCATTTTTCCTTTCTTGCCGCTCTGTTATTCTGGGACTTTCCTGGTATGTGAACTACGATTATGCTAATTTTTCAGTATACGATTTTTAGCGATAGTGTGTTATTTTTGTCAAATCTATTTTTGCACGAAATATAAAGCGTTCTTTTTTTTTCATAAGATTTAGACTAGACTTATATTTTCTGTATTATCAACCTGTGTGTTACGAAGATTTAGTACTGGACTTACCTATTTATCTTATATATAATGCCCTAGTTTTTTGGGGGGACAATTAAACCACAGCATGTACACCATTTTTTTCCCCCCCATCTTTTTATCATACTTGCATACTGGCGGTACTTAATACTTGAATGCTGTCTGGGATCACTTCTCTTTTTGACAAATACAATATATTTAACATTACACATCTACGGTGTGTTTATAGATATCTCATCTCTCCTCCAAACAAATTAAGGCTTATTTCCCCAAGCTGAGGGAGGCGAGATTTCAGACTTTTCTTTCCCAGGTGATTTCCAAAATCGCAGCTTATTGAATCGTTCAGAAAAATGTAATTTTGTGAATTGAGTGCCTTGTTTTCGTACACATTTTGTAGATTTGGAATTGCACAGCCAGAACCACTAGGGAGAGGTAGTGGCTCAGTGAGTCAAGACACTGACTGACACTGAGAGTTTGAAGCAGCAGAGCCTGGTTCAATTCCCAGTGTTGGCTCCTTGTGGCCTTGGGCAAGTCACTTTATCTCCCTGTGCCTCAGACACACAAAAAAACATAGACTGTAAGCTCCACGGGGCAGGGACCTGTGCCTGCAAAATATCTCTGTAAAGCGCTGCGTACAACTAGCAGCGCTATACAAAAACATGCTATTATTATTATTATTATTATTACTTCCAAAAAGCAACTTTTCACAATGTTTGGACATGCAAAAATTACAACAAGGTGCATGTTGGGAGCAGAGACCTTTGTTTCCGCACACAGATATGCACTTATCCGAGTTTCATAAATTGTCCCCTATATCTCAACTTTAATCTTGCCCCGTCACGCACATTCCGCTCTGCACGTTATTGCCTTCTCTTCACATCAGTCTCCACTGCTCGGTCCCGTCTGAAAGCATTTTTCCTGCAGCACCCTATCTCTTCGTGTCCAACCAACCTCTTTTCTTCAGGCTCCCTATCTTCAAAACTCAACCAAAAACCCTCCTCCTTGACTGAGCCTATTTTTTGCGAACATCCGTCAACGTATCATCTTCTTTTAATTCTATATTCATAAGTTGTTGTGTGATAAGTGGGAGTCAAGTTGTAATCTGTGGCTGGCCTACTGACCTTCTTTTCCACAACCAACAATATCCTTATTTAATTTTTCTGCTATTGTGAACAGATTAGGTGCAATTTACGCTCTCATTTATGTACATCCCAACGCCTATTTTCCAGTTTTGTCAAATCATCCACGTGCTAATATTTATCATCACATTAACTTGAAGGGGGAAAAAAAACATTCCATTTATATTAGATTTGAAATTCAGTATTTTCTGATTTGTAACCATATCAATATAAAAAAATTAACCATAAATCTACAAATGGAAACTCAGGAAATTAGAGAGCAGGCAAAGCATGATGGCATCCATCAAATTGCATGCTAATAGTATACAGTTTTATTTGTTCTGAAATTTAATTTTGGATATGCATCAATCAATATATTTCATGCTGAGATGTAAAGTGCAGTATGTAAACCATTTCCCTTTCACATGTGCACTGTGATCCTTCAGTCACTTACCGTAAGCATATTCCTCTGACAGCAAGCTTAAAAATATTCGTCTGTATAGCTATGACTGCTTGCATATCTGCTTAGCTTTAAGTGATTACATGTTTGCTGCTACTTTTCAGGAGCACATACAAGAAAAAGGTTGAGGTTTTTGATTATAGAGCTAGATAGGAAGGTGTGTATTTATTCTATTCTGCAGAGGAAGATTTGAAAGGAAACAAATCTGAGACCAAGGCAGGGGTCTTGTGAGATGGAGTAAATGGTGATGCCATTCACTCTGATGTTGGAAGATGCAATAGGTCAATAACGGTCTTGAACAAATGCGTTTCAGGTGATGTAAGGAAATCCGGAGCACATTGTTCAGAGAAACTTGGAGGCTTGGGGCTGGACTAACATGGAAACGTTCTAGTATAGGGAGAAAAAGGTTGCCTACCATTACAGTATATACCAGAAAATATGAAAAGTGTCAGGAAATGATGACTACCAAGAGAGAGAATGAAGTGGAAGAAAAGAGGATGGTTTAAAAAATGAACAAACCATCACAAAATCAAATGAGATTAAGGGATTGGACTGAGGGCTACTGTAGATTCACAGAAATCAGTTCAACGTCACATTACATAAAACCATAATGGACACTTTTCTCTTGAGGTTAACGCTTATCAACAAAGCTAATCATATGTAAAAACAGTGATGTTTTTTATCTCTGCATAGGCTTCACGTCCCGTTAAGTTAGCAGTGGACTACATTGTGTTGGCTTCAAATAATGTGGAGTTAAGCTGGTCTTGCCTAAACCGAGTGAGTGGAGAGAGGGGGAGGGGAGAGCTATTTTACGAGAGTACACAGTTACTATATGTACCCCCTGCCCCCACAATACTTCTTTATACAACACATGGAGAGATACCTGTGATCTAAACTGGACACCCCTGAGATACCTGGGATGAGTGTTTTTGGGAGGTATACAAGTCACTGGGAAGTTTAATAAAATAGGACTCTCTTTTTTTCTCTCTCCCACCCTCTCTCTCCAGCAAAACTCATATTGGTAGGTTTGGATGTGCGGAACATCCAACTTTTAGGTATGACTTGACTAACATCATACTAAACTTTTGCGTAATTTATTTATATTTATTCAGATAATATCCCTTAGTCAGCTCTTGCTATCACTAATTCTATTACCATATATGGTCCTTTAGCTTCAAACTGATGTCATCTGATAAGGGATTGCCCACGCCTCCATAAAGAGAATTACCTAATATAGCATGTCCTCTGGAAAGATCCTACCAATGCCACAGCATCTTCCGGTTGCATCAACTCTAACCACAGTTGTCTATGGTCACTCAAATGTCATCCACACAGGGCCCCACTATAGAGAACTGAGCACAGCTGCCCTCCCAATATACCATCCCAATGTAACTGAATCTATCAGAAAATACCAATTTCAATATTATGCAGTATAATTTGTATGGAAAGAACCATTGCAAATATACTGTATACTCTGGCATTTTGTCTTCATACCGGATTCATACATATTACAATATAATAATAATAATAATAATATCACTGAACTGGATTTCTTATATGCCCATTATAGTTAACACAATCCTCTTTCCAGATGAAAATAGAACTTAACATTGTGTTATTCAGCTCTGGAGATGCACGTCAAGGTCTATCTCGGGGGATGAAGTAGTCTTTTACCAGAATTGTTTTCTATCTATTTTGGGGTTCATATAAAGGAGGACAAGGAAGTAGAGAAAGGAAACAAACACCAATTAATGATGCTGGGAAATAGAATATTTGAGAAAAGAGAAATATTATTGTTGAGCATTAAAGCAGTTTAAAGAAGCAATTTGTAGTGAAAACAAAATAAATCTACATAGGTCTGTTGACTTGGTCCAGAGCCATTTAGATGCGCTAGCACAAAAGAGGAGAATTTCGTTTTTTTGTGTGTTAAGTAAATTGTAAGAAAACAAGCACTTGAGTAGATGGGAATATAGATCCAAGTTTACAAAGGAAATCAATGAATTGTAGATAGAGTAAAGTTGTCAAGTATTGTCAGAGAAATAAGTAAATTAAGGTTACCCCTCAAGTTTCAAGACACAAGGTAAAATGTTTCTATTTCATCTTATTACCTGAATAAATTGCCCAGTTTCATAAGTTGCTTACGGATTCCCACACACAAGTACCGATCATCTAAGATGATCCTTAATAACCATTCTGAATGACCCTAGGTCATTAATGGACATTCTTTCAGATTGGGTCCTTCACATCTGAGTGTCAGTTTCGCTTAAAGTCCCCAGCTTCCTCCCTCATATGCACACACACTATTCAAATCCTCTGGTCTCTTGCATTTTAAACATATCTGGAATCGATTTTTTGTTTTATACAGTTTTTCGGGGTTGTAACGCAGGAGATAATTAACAGTGAAATTGATAACTCAATGTATCGAGTAAACTATTTGGTAAATACTGTACATTTTTACTGCCAAACCTGATCACCCATTTAAGGGCGCTTCTAAAATCAATGATCCAGTGCTGAAACCAGACATGCCTCCAAACAGTTTGTCACAGCATGGAATTGGAAAATAAGTGTACAGTAAATTAAAATACCACTTGTGCTGCATTTGCATGTCTCAGACAGGTCTGCCACCCTGTCTTTCCCCATTATCGCTTAGCAAACAGTGCTTCCACTGCAGCCAGGGATTCTGGGTAATGGCATATAAATGAGCACAGAGTGTCACTCTTTAATTCATATCGATTTTAATATGGACCCTTGTAAGCTTATGCCTGCCATATTACACAGCTTTTAAGCACAGCATGGGTTAAAGAAGTGCACAGCCAGTAAACCCACTCATAGACAGCTATTTTGGGTCTCAGCAGTGTGAGGTTGGTTGTGGGCTATGCAAAATGAAGCTGGTTTGTGGGTATAACTGCTGTACTCAAAGAAAAAAATATGCAGTTCTGCTGGCCTCTTCTAAACGTCTTTGAACATTTCTATGTTGGAGAAAGTTTCTCTTAAATCTCTGCTGCTTGACGTACAAGTATCAGAATATAGCTGTTTGTAGCTTTAACCCTTTCAGTGCTGAAAGTATACAGCACTAACTTACTATGAACATTCCAAGACATGTAATAGTGATTAAATGGCTGTGACTCGCCGTCTGATTTAAAGAACGGAAGCATAAGCAATTGTTGCGATCTCCCCTAGAAACAAGCAAAAACACAATGACTTAACTGAACATCATAAGGCCCATTAGTGTGTAAAAATACAGTAATGGATCATTCTAATATACAGTAATACTGTCATTACTGGAGGATAGCGAATAAACAATGATGGTAAGAAAGTGAAGGACCAGTTAGAGAAAATTATAATCATAGTGTCTCAATGATCTAATAAGGCCCATGTTCACCCTCCTCCCTCTTTCCCTCAACACCTCCCTCTTTCCCCTTCCCTCCCTCTTTCCCCCACCACCCCCTCTTTCCCCACCTCCCCTTCCCTCCCGCTTTCCCTACCCTCCCTCTTTCCTCTCCTCTTCCCCCCTCTCCTCCCTCTATCTTCCCCTGAATTCTTTATGCCCCACTTTATTTTGCATTCTCCCCTCCCCTCTCTCTTTTACTCCCCACTCACATACCCTCACCCCTCTCTCACTCTACCACTTTCTTTCACTCCTCTACCTCTCTCCCCTTCTTCCCACCTGTGGAGCGGGGTGTGCAGGGTCTGTGTGGGGCCGGGAGGCAGAGAGAGGACCACCCAGGCGACTAATAGCGTAAGGTGGGCCCGGCAGAGCCGAACATCTGGGTTCGGACTGCCAAGGTGGACCTCCCTTCATTGGGGTGTCCCTGTACTCCAGTTTAGGGTAGTACAGTACATGCAACTTGATCACTGATATGTGTTTGACCAAATTGGTTTTAGGTTGGAGGACCAAGTAATTTAATGTTACTTTTTTGAGATGGTTGATTTAATTTCTCAGACAACATTACTACATCCATGCACAATACAATTTCATAAATTTATGAAAGCATGACATCTTTATTCTTTTCAATTCTGTTTTGATATTTTACTGCCAATACAGATAAATGACATACAGTACCTTACCTTTCTTATTCACTTTAACAGCATGTACATCATAGACTGCTTAATCAAATTAACAAGATGCCCTTCACTTCAGAAGTGAAACATAAAACTGGGATGAATGTAAATAATGTTATTTTGTCTTAATGCTGATATTCTTGTTATAATACACTTCATACTTGCTACAGCCAAGCACAAGCCTGTGTTTATGATCTACCTTTTTGTATTAGTTATGTTGTTTTTACTTTATGTAGGTACATGGGAGCGGTGGGTTCCTCCTCTTCTTCCTCTTCCCGAGTAATGTGCAATAATGTACCTGGTTTGGTGACTCGCCAGAGGCAGCTGTGCCAACGGTACCCGGAAATTATGCAGGTTATTGGTCTGGGAGTAGGTGAATGGACAACAGAATGTCAGCATCAGTTTCGCCACCACCGTTGGAATTGCAACACCCTTGAGAGGGATCAAAGTCTGTTTGGGAAGTTGATTATACGCAGTAAGTTTGGCTAGCCCCTTTTTTAAAAAGATTCTTAAATTTACCTTCTACTGTAACCCAACTAAAGCCGGTGAGACTGGTTTCATTGTCTCCAATGGTAATAAGGTGTCAATCGAAATGTTACACATTTTTGGACAGTTCGGTGCTACTGATGGCACTGTATGTTAATGTGTATCACAACATATCATGTTATGGTCAGTGCGTCATTTCACATCTGTAGTTTTGCACTTATGGGTCAGTCAAGAAAGTGCAGTATGTGCAATATTGCCCATTTAATTAAATGGCTTATATCAATCCGTAACAGCTACTGCTGTTGAGAGAACTGTCACTTCCATTTAGTCCTGTTTATTTATTTATTTTCTTCCACTGCACTTCTTAGATTGTGTGATGTTTGGTGCTCTCTTAGAATACATAATTCTAACTAAGATTTGTCTTTGCCCTCGCATAGCTTTTTATAAATAAAAAAACAAAGCTATTAAAAAAATAATAATAATGATTTGGAGGATTTTAAGTATACTTGTCTGGTTGTTCCACGTGCCCTGGAACAATGGACAAAAAATATAGAGTGGTTTCTATGAAATCTGTCAAATACCTATAGACCAGAGGAAGCCAACTCCAGTCCTCAAGGTCTACCAACAGGTCAGGTTTTCAGGATATCCCTGCTTCAGCACAGGTGCTCAATCAGTGGCTCAGTTGAAACTGAGTCATTGATTGACCCCCACTTATCCTACTGTATTTTTAGAATTAAAATGAGGAATGTGTGTATATTTTTAATACAGCACCAACAATATATGCATCGGGTTCCAAAAGAGAGAACACAGTGATTTATAATACAATAAGTGCAACAAAGAAGAAGAAAAAATCACACAATGGGAAAGTAAATCTCTGCCCCATAGAGCTTACAATCTAAGGTTAATAAATGAAAAAAATGATGTTGTTCTTCCTTCTTCCCTGCCCTCTCAAAGATAAAGATGCGTCAATGTTTTGTATTGTCTTTCTTGTAAGGCTGGTGCCATATAAATAAAATATACATACAGTATCTATATTATTAAATGAGTCCCTTAATACTTTAGTTTTGTTTGGAGAAAGCTAAACACCATTGGGAATGGCCATTGACGGAAGAAACTGTCGTTTTTGTCTGATATTAATTAGACTTGTTTTGTTTGAGTATAGAACAAAAATGGCTTGACCTTTAATATAGCTATAAACATAATTTTTACAGGTATAATTACATCTCGATAGTGTTTTTAATATTCAATCACCACTATAGTTTCTGTTGAAGATTAATATATCAAACATGGGTGGTTTCTTACACAAACAGCGTTCAAGATTGTGCATGTGAAACCATATCCATTTAGTGTTTTTTACCCCACCCAACAATTTTCTGGAGTGAATATGCATTTTTCTTGGCTTCAAAGTACTTTGAAAAGTACAATTACTTACATCTTCTATGGATTACAAAATTAAGGATTTGGTTTCAACTGTAACCACCAAGGATTTCTATTGCGAAACTCCATCTCTGCCACTGTCCATGAAGAGGTTTATTGGTATTATAATAGTTTTCCAACCTTGATGTCAATTCTTTAAAGGATACTGTATTTAGGGCTTTATTCTTACATTCACTGATATTGTTCTGTAGACCTGAAGAATATTTCAAGGTAGCTTAGGTACTTCTCTTTAGGCGCAGCAGTGGATTACACATTACAGCCAGCATAGTAGGTGATCTTGAATTGTTCCTTGTAGTATTGTGTTTGAAGCCAGGTATATTGGATTAGTGACCGATGGCTTTGTACTCGTCAAACTTATTTAGAGCTACCGAGCCACAACTGTAAAGTCGATATCTATGTAAACATCCTCAATAGTGAATGACACAAATTGCTGCTTTCTACATATGCAGAAATTATAAAATCATGATTAGTATAATATTTAATATAAATATGATTTTTTTTTTCACGCTTGCCTCCATAAGACCATTGTGTCCTTTACATCACAGTGGGTAATACTAAAATCTATTCCGTTCCTCAAGTCTGTTTAGGAATCCTATCGTATTCGACTCTTCTTTCCTTCTCTCTTCACCTTGATGCTGTTGATAAATCTTGTCACTTCTTTCTTGTAATGCAAACCCATCTGTACTACTGCAACCTTCTCCTTACTGGCCCAGTTGCCTTGCAGCTTTCAACGTTTCAATTTATTCAAAATGTTGCTGTGAGGATAACCTCGTTCTACTTTTGATAAGTTGCATCTTCTCTGCAAATATCTGTTGGTTCCACATTTTTTTTCTCTCTTTCAAAAGCTCTCTGCTCCTCTACCCCTCCTCACAGTATATATCAGCTTTAATCTCTCTCTATACTATTACTTGCTTTCTACGCTCTGCTCAGGCATGAGTTCTCTCTAACCCCGATGTCACTACAGCTTTCTCATGCCTTCAACCCTGCTCAGGTGCTTCACCCTACCTCTGGAACTCCCTCACTCCCAATATCCACCAAGCACCTTGTGACAGTAGGTGCAATGTGGCTCGCATATTAAAGGTTAACCCCAGCCATCTAGATGGATACATAGGATTTCCCCTTTATATCCGTCTTATTCTTGTTAAAATGACTAAAAAGTTCTGTAAAATGTGTATGTAACCCTTTATTGAATGTATAATGTGATGCATATGTTTCTGTCTCTCCTTTGTGTACCAGGCTGGTAATTCACTTACCCAGCCTGCACAAAAAGGAAATCCGTGTTTGTGTTAAACAAAGGGGGGAGGGGGATGTTGCAGTGCTTGGGAATATTGTGAGAGTGGGGATGGGCGGCACTCAGATGTGCGAGACGTTGGCTCGAAGAGTAGAGACTTTGTTGATCCCAGACACTGAGGCACCTATTTCTGCAGGAGATATCCGTCCAGGCTGTTGGAACTGTTGCTGGTTATGATCCCCATAGGAACTGTTTCCATTAATCAGTTTGAAATACCCGCTCTCCTTAGGCCCATCCCTGTGGGCTGTGAGAGATGCACAGTCACCGCCCACGGCCCATATTGTTCCATCACAGATGAGTCCTCACTCTGTGATTGGCCAGTGCGTAGCATCCGCGCTGTGATTGGTCTGCACCCGTCCTCCATGCTTTTCTATGGAGACAAGGAAAGTATGTAAAGGGTAGCCGATCTGAGCTCCACAGTTGTTCCTGGAGTTAGCATGTAAGCTAAGTGGTGTGCTCTGAGGCTTTGCCAGAGACACCTCTGAACGAGGCCGATCTGGGCAGGATGTTTGAAAGTGATATTCTCCAAATAGCATCCCTGAGGTCTTGAGAGACCGGAACCCCTGCAGACGTGTAAGTACTCCTGGGTAAGCTTACTGAAGTAGCACCTAGCTACCTAGGATTCCACCTGGTGTTTTGGTGAGTGTAAGCTCTTCTTCATGTATTTGAGCTGTGCCTCTTGACTCCAGTTGAAATAAACTTGGTTCATGTAACTCTATTGTTCTGTTTGGTGCTTGATCCTGGTGAATTGTCCTGGTCTCCCGTGACACACCTTCTCTCTCTAACTTTTGAAAAACTCACCTGTTAAGCAAAGCATTTAAATAGCCCTACATAGCCATGACTCACTAAATAACAGTATACTCTTTTACACACACTAACCAACGCACTAAAATGTACACCTACTGTTTTTGTAGCTTTCCCCACATGCCAATTCAATTGTAAACTCTTCGGGGCAGGTACTCCTTTCTCTCAATGCTGCATTTGTAGATGTAACGATCTTACCAGTATTATTATATTCTCTGTATTGTTATTGTATTGTAATGTTTGTGAAAATGGTAACGCACTGCATACCTGGTTGGCGCTATATAAATATACATACATTTAAACTCCCGATCAGTATCAGTCACATTCTTTATCTGTAAGTCCACAACTCGCCATAAGTATCATCTCAAACCCTAGTTGAAACTCATAATGTGGTAAGAATACAGATTTTGAAGCGGGTGACCCCACTTTGAATCCCAATGTAAGCTTCCCTTGGGACTGTTGGCAGGTGACTTGCCCATATCTCCCTGTGCCTCAAGCACCAAGACTAGGTTGTAAGTTCTTTGGGACAGGGACTCACTAGGCCTGTCTTGCTATATTTGCAGTTGCCAGTGAATGCAAAAACGAAAGTTTAACAAAAAAAAGAGATGGGGGAGGTGGTAGAAGCTGAACACTACATGCACTTTTAGAGTACTGTATGTAACTGGTTTAGTAACATTTAGGGGGATATTCACTAAGGTTCGTCGCGGCTTAATGCACCCAATCCGGTGTCAACGGCCATTCAAGTCAACCGCGGTTAATGTCGGATTGAGTGCATTATCCCACAATGGACCTTGGTGAATCTCCCTCTTAGGCAGGGATGGTTGCTGCTTCAAGCCTTTCTAAGGGAGCGATTCCGGCAATGCATTCCCTAAGGTAAAAATGTCGGTTTATCCTACAGTGGAGGAGTTAACACGTGCTATGAATAATGTTTCTTTACTCATTTTACTTTAGTTGCTAAGTGTTTGAACTAGTTTTCATTTTCGAGGACAAAAATAGTAGCATGGAGATTATTTTCTCAACATGGCTTCCCAATAATAAGTTATGCTACTTTCCGTCGCAAATAGGAAACCCTAGAAATGCCATTGTGTGGACCTTCTATAATATATTGGCACTTGCGTCATTCTGTATTTTTATCAAGCAGGGAAAAATTATATAACACCTGGTGAGTAACAGAATTCCCCTGCTTGACAGTAAAACACAGTGATTGTTAGTGCAACCCTTTAGCAAGACTTCTTGCGTATCTAATACAGATACATTTTCATTTTATTATTGACATTGATTATATTAAAAATGTATCCATGCAAGGTAATACTTGTTAATGATACGTTTTATAAAGTGACAATAGTAATTACAAAGATTATGTCTAGTAAGTGTTAGGATTGTTTGAGATGCAAGAAACACTCGGATCACTAGTTTCAGTTTCCCGAGTAATGGACTTTGGGGGTTCTAGATTTTTTTATCTGACATACTCAATAAGCAATAAATAGTCATTTGTGATGATGTCTCTTAGTATTCATTCACAGTTTTCTTAAGGTATATAAGCAAATAAAGTGAACTAGCAAGTACACATCTCCTTTTAACCAGGCAGAACAAATGCATTAATACAAAAATGACTTTGTAGGTCAGTACAGTACATTATTAGACAGGAGAACACAGCACAGTCACAACAGAAAAATGAAATCAATCCCCTTATTTGTCTTTATTTAGTGCAATCTTTAATATCTATTACATGTCTTTTTAGAAAGGGAAAGTATGCAGGAATGTACCGAATAAGTAAACATGGGAAGGATGTGGATCCAGGAAGTAATCTGCCATTATTTGGAGTCAGGAATGAAATTATTTTTCCCCTTCTGAGACATCCTTGGATGATGTTTCCCTTGGGATTTTGGTTTGCTTTCCTCTGGATCAAAATACTGTAAATCCAAATATAGGATCAGTATCTCTTGTTTAAATTGAGTATAGGTTGAACTTGATGGACATATTTCGTTTTTTTCAACCTCATCTACTATGTAACTATGTAACTGACATGCTTTATATAAGTAAGTGTAAGTAATGTAAAAAAAAAAAATAGCATTTCCCTTTTTTACTGTATGTTTTAGGTAGTCGAGAGTCATCGTTTGTTTATGCCATCTCTTCTGCGGGAGTAGTAATTGCCATCACCAGGGCATGCAGCCAAGGAGAACTGAAATCATGTTCTTGTGATAATAACAAGAAAGGTTCTTCCAAAGACAGCAAAGGCAACTTTGACTGGGGTGGCTGCAGTGATAACATAGACTATGGCATCAAATTTGCAAGAGCATTTGTGGATGCGAAGGAGAGAAAGGGAAAGGATGCCAGAGCTCTGATGAACCTTCATAACAACAAAGCCGGAAGAAAGGTACTCTCTCCCTTTTTTTTAATTCGTTTTTTTCTTATGGCTTTTATATTTTCCATATGCATTTATTTGGTTAGGGTTAGGGTTAGAGTAAACTAGTCCGTAATAAAAAATTAAAAAAAACATAATTGAAAAGATTTGTAATGTAATTACTTTTATTTTATTTTTTTCTTACACATTTTGGTAATGGACCAGAAAAAAATGAAAATATATTTTTTTGTATTGGAGTTACTGTCTATATAATGTAACCCAAAGGAGGTGGCAATCCACAGATGGACCTCATAAGAAGCTTGGAATTAAAGCTGAGGAGGATATGTAAAATAACATTTTATGTGACTTTCCCATGATATGAACTACCGTGAAACAATTCATAAAGGTCGTGGGCATGTGGAAAAAAAAATCTTTCTTTCTAATTATGCTATCTTATGCAGTGATATAAAACACACATGTAGTTGTGTGAAAAAGAAAGTACACCCTCTTTGAATTCTATGGTTTTACATATCAGGACATAATAATAATCATCTGTTCCTTGCAGGAAGGTAAATACAACTTCAGATGAACAACAACACATGACATATTACACTGTGTCATGATTTCTTTCCTTCTTACCCACCTTCCCCTTCCCAACACCCCTTCCCGACCTCCCGCTCCCTGCCCCACCATCCACCATCTGTCAGTTCCAATTATTGGCCCATTTAACACATGCAAAATACAATAACCTTTCCTTAGAGATGAGATTTTTTTAATTAAGATATGTTTAATAAATACAGTAGGTCAAAATACACAAATTGAGAAATATTCTTCAATAGGAAAATATTGGAGAGATATATATTGTGAAATGTCAGCTGGTATCCTGTAAATGTATGTCATGACAATAGGAGGAGATGTATTACAGTACACCTATTAGGTTATTGTTAATACAAGAATTTCCTTATAATAGTTTTTAAAAATAATCCTTTTGTTACATTCGGAGCTTATCGTTTCCTTTTTTCTTTTTAGCATTCTGAGTTATGTTATAAATGAATAGAACTCTTGTGTTTTAATATGTGAATCAGCTCTGATTGTATGTGTTTGTATTTTTTATTCAGTGTTTATGTGCATAGGGGGGACCCCAATTATAGTTAGGGCTTAGTATGTGTTCATTTGCGCCATGATGTGGTGTTTACTCTGCCTGCCATTGTGTATCACACGGAGTGAGGAAAGCGAGTGAGGGGGAAAAAAGAGGGGGGGGTTGGGGGCTGCAGCGGGGCTGCGCCCTGGATCGAGAGAGATAGAGGGGTGGGTATGGGTTTGGAGGAGATTGCCTTTCCTCCGTGGACACACTCAAGTGGGGCTGGGAACAGTCGGGGATCAGTGCCGCTCCGATCTCGGCAGGCGGGGACTTGTTTGCATTCATAATGCGCATTGGGTCCCGGTCTGCTTGAGGGAAGGGGGATGTGCCTCTCTTACTGGCCTCCAGCGCCAAGGAGTAGATTGGTGGTGACGTCATGAGAGGGGCGTCACTTAGGAGGGACATCTAGATACTCAGCAGACATGCACGCTCGCAGGGGCGTGCACCAACGTGGTAATGACGTCACACACACCCGTTTTTTGGTGCGAATTTTGATTATTGGAATACACATTGTATAGAGTATTGTACCATACTCCTTGATAAAGCACCGTGTTGTGTGAAACGTGTAGGAGGGTCAACACCTCCCTGTCTGTCATGTTTGATAGACAATAAATATTTTTCTATTTTTATTCACCTGTCTCCCTGGGCAGTGCGCTGCTTTGTGCATTTATTTGCATTTTTTTGCTACCACTGATTTAGGCCTACAAGCTTTAAATCATCTTTCTTATGTTTGTTTCTTTTTCTTTGTGTACACTACATATTGTTGCTAGAGTTGTCGGTGGCTTTTGCATATTACTATGAATGACAAAAAAAATAAGACTAGCATAAGACCAACATGTATCTGATCTATTCCTATGTCACATTGGACTAGGCGGTGAAGAGGTTCATGAAGCATGAATGCAAGTGCCATGGTGTTAGTGGATCCTGCACACTGAGGACATGCTGGCAAGCAATGGGAGATTTTCGAAAATCTGGGGACTACCTGCGGAGAAAATATAATGGAGCCATTCAAGTGGTAATGAATCAAGATGGCACTGGTTTTACTGTAGCTAACAAGAGATTTAACAAACCTACTACCAATGATCTGGTTTACTTTGAGAACTCACCAGACTACTGCATCGGAGACCGGGATACTGGTAAGTGCTGAACATAAATATACTAAAATGTGTTAATCCAGTCCAAAAGATTGTTATAGGCATGGGGCCAAAAATGTTATTATATTGTACAAAAAAGAAGGGGGTCTTAAATCTTGATCCATCGCATGCTGTGCATCATTGCAGTGTTCAGCTTACATGACCGGTGATGTTGTGTAAGTAAGAGAAAAAAAAAGTATTTACTATTTTTCTACCCTCCACTGCCCTTTCCGAGCTTCTGCCCATATTTACATAGTGAAAGATTACCTTTGATGCTCAGGATCAACCTACAGTATGTTGTTCATAGAGCAGCTATCCTCCCAGGTTACTTTGTGTTCTGCTTTGTTGTCACCAGCCAGTGACAGTGGGCTAATAATTTCTTTAGGAGGTTTATAACAGCATTAGAGCATGAGCCTTATACAAGCAGTTTCTCCTATTTGTTTTATTTGTTACCATCCAAGATACTTATCATTGAAGTTACTGGGTTTAAATATCCCTTAGGGGAAACAAAATGGCTACCAGATCTCAGACCAATAGGAAGCTCATTGGTTGCAGCTTGTGGCTTTCTATTAGACGACCATTTAAATCCCTTTTAAAAACCAGGAAGTAATACCGGTAACTTCACCAGTAAGTTTTAGGGGAAGGGAGGCTTAGGGAAGTACCTCTGGGACCTTTTGGACCAGGGGGAATGGGCCAGATGAAGAGGTAGTCCCTCGAAACGTCGCCCCCCTAGCATACTTTCCATTCTCCGTTTTTTGTGTATATTCCTTGTGTTTCATGTTTTTTTCCCCTTTTCCTTTCCACCCCCCCCCCCCTCACTGTGTGACATGCCCATTTGTGACACTGGTTTCTGCAAACACATTTGATTTATTTCTGGTTTGTTTTATTATTAAATGTATTTTCTGCATTACAACTGTTTTCATCATTTAGCTATTAGACAGTGAGTGCTGGTACTTACTTAGATTTGTTAGTACTATACAGGGGAATAAGGGTCCCCTTTTGTTCCGTGCACCCTGTAATTGCATAAATTTAACACTATCAGTGTGCTGTCTATCGTCCCCTTTTACCCTTCACCAGTAAGTATCTCGGGAACTGGGGAGGGGGGACCCCAGAGCTTTTGGGTGGATTATCCCTTTAAAGCAAAGTACCAGCCATAAACAAAACGACAAAATAAATATGCATTTGTATGTAAGAGAAGCAAAATCCCATGCCACGTGATCTGAACTGATCAGACCAAACAAGAAGCAGTTACCCTTGGGAGTTTTGTACCCTTTGTACCCAGGCTGTGCAGAAAAGCTGTGTAATGTGGCAGGCAAAAGTTTATAAGGGGTCATGATAAAATGGAATTGTAGCAAAAGGTGACAGTGTGCTCATTTGCATGTCATTTCCCAGAATCCCTGGCTGCAGTGGAAGCTCTGTATGTTAGGATATGTTGGTGAAAAGCAGGGCTGCAGAGCTGTCTGAGACATGCAAATGTTCTCACATGTGATATTTTCATTTGCTGTATGCTATATGGTGGAGGGTGTTTCTCATTTTTTTTACCCACCATAACTTAATTAAGGTGTGGTTGTACCCTAAGTGGAATTTACAAATTTATACTGGTATTTCATAGGCGAATAGGTACTGACTTTATTGATAATTCCTTCACAGGTCGCCTCTTACGCTTCAGTGCATAAACCAACTTGATAACATTGTAGTTGATATACTGGTATATTAATGGTCACTGGTGCTTATAGATACTAAAAAGGACCCGGCTAAATAAAGCAACACTCTGTACACTGACGTAAATTTGTGCCATCTATATAAAAGTTTGAGCTGTCACTAGAATTGTGCATATTTTATGCTCCTTTTCTATAGTTTGAAATCTTTCAGAGAGACTGTTGAAGGTCTATCAAATTGGCCATCTTACTGTATATGTGGTGATGAGTTTTTCAATTATTGGGCATTTTTATAGATTTTGTCTGTCTTGCTGTTGGTTAATAAATTTACAATTAACTTTTGCAAATACAGTATTATGGAAATGACCAGAGAATTGGGGAGTTCAAAGGCACCGCCCAAGAAATCACTAGATTTACAACCGAAAATGAAATGTTTCCGTTCATATTGAGTATTACTATGCACCACACAAACCAATGACATCATGCACAGTACTCAGTGGGTATGGTCTTAATGAGCAGCTATTATATACAAGATCTTTTCTTCTACTCAGATGATGACGTATTTATCGACACTAATGGAAATAGTTGTTTCCAATGTTAGATAACACTGGTGACTTCACTCCACATCTATCTGTATATCAGAACTTGAAATGTATTGATCATGATGTCAGATTTACATGGTAAGAGCTGAGGCAGAGGGAGCACTTAACGAATGAAAAAAGCAACGATGCACTTAACCTGATTTTTTTATAATGTTCCTCTCAAACTATGCTATTTTCTCTGAATTTCAATTGTATGTCTGATGTTGGCTGTTGGCTTAAGGTCACATTGAAAAAAAATGACGTCTTCCTAACTTAAAACATAAACCACCTAAAGCAGCAATCCACAGCGCTCATTTGTTTTTTTCTCCTTAGGGTGTTTTTTTTTATTACCTCAACTGAGGAGTCTTGAGGGCTTCCTGACCTCCCAGGACCCCACGATTTTTGTGGTGATGACGCAGGGCTAAACTATTTAATCACCGGATACAAAATGGCTGCTTCGGACTTGCTTCAGCTTGGGTAACATTGCAGCTATCTATTGGTTAACCCAACTGCCATTATTATTTTTTTTTTTTTTTTTTTTTTTTTTTAGGAAGCTCCTATATAATTAAAGTTTTTTTTTTTTTTTTTTTTTTTTGCACGGAACAAGTGCGGGGGGAGGGGGGAGATGAGATGCCTGGAGGTCAAGTGGCCAAGGGTCAACAAAAAAACAAACATATGGGGGGAGGGGGAGGGCGGGGAATTCTGCTTCATATCAACTCTGTGGTTTGAATTTGTTGTACATTCGTTGCTATTATATGTTGTTGTATTTTCTTGATGGGTACAATTTTAAATTGTTCTCCAACACATGCAAACCTACTGATTTAATTTAAATCTCCTGGAACTTGTATATGCATCAAAGCATGTTCTAGATCAGATTTAACTGGTAGTTTATTGGTCAGGTTGATCTGTCGTTATGTCCTCCTTCCTTGTTACCCATACTCTTTTTTACATTTTTAAATAGTGTAACAGGTTTTCCCCCACCCTCTGGGAGATTTCACTATTACGCAGTGTTTTGTGCTGCTCGCCTGCTGGCTCACAGAATACTGAGCGTTTGCCGATGGTAGTGGGGACGAACAAGGCAGGATTTTGGGGTTCTTTCTCACTTCTTTACTTGGTGCAGCACCTCCATTCCTCGCAGGCCCCAGCAGAAGTGGGTGCAGTCCCTGCAGGAAAACTGTCTGGTACTTCCCCTGAATAACTGCACTCTCAGGCAGGAGTATATAAAACAGGAACAGTCTTTATTCTTCCAACTTCAGAACACAGTATACAACCGGTGTTAAGCAGGGTAGATTAGTAGCCAAGAGGATACATGGCTACAATAGTCTTAGAATTTCTTTCTGCTGCTATATACAGGCATACTGTACCCCTTTTTAAGTACACCCGCTTTACATACACTCGCAAGTACGTACATTTATTTTTAGTTGCACCATACCCCTGTACTGACACCATACGCGTGTACGGACACCAGGGGGCAGCGTGCGTGCGCACCTCATTAATACTGCAACCTCCTTCATTGTGGTCCCTAACTGAGCGGGAGTGCAGGTAAGGGGGAAAGGGGAACGGGGACAGATGGCAGGGGGAACGGGGAGATCGGGCGCACCATCAATCAGCAGCTATAGCAGTGATTCTGCCTGCACTGCAGCTCCTGGCTCTTCTCCATCCGCCCTCCTCCTCCCCCCTCCTCCTTCCCCCTCATCCCTCCTCCCCCTCCCTCCTCAGAGCTCGCTCTAGCCTGCTGCTGCTGCTGCTGTAGAGCGGAACTTTGCATGTGAGTTACAGGCTACGGGGGAGGAGGAGGTGCTCTTCTACAGTATTCTGTGCTTGTGTGTGTCTGAGTGTGTGTGTGTCTGAGTGTGTGTGTGTGTGTGTGTGACTATGTGCGAGAGTGCATGACTGAAGGAGTGCGTGCGTGACTCAGGGAGTGCGTGCGTGACTCAGGAAGTGCGTGCGTGACTCAGGGAGTGCGTGCGTGACTCAGGGAGTGCGTGTGTGACTCAGGGAGTGCGTGTGTGACTCAGGGAGTGCGTGCGTGACTCAGGGAGTGCGTGCGTGACTCAGGGAGTGCGTGCGTGACTCAGGGAGTGCGTGCGTGACTCAGGGAGTGCGTGCGTGCTTGACTGAGGGAGTGTGTGCGATAGTGCATGACTGAAGGAGTGCATGCGTGACTGAGTGCGTGACTGAGTGAGGGAGTGAGTGAGGGAGTGAGTGACTGAGGGAGTGAGTGACTGAGGGAGTGCGTGAGGGAGTGCGTGACTGAGTGAGGGAGTGCGTGACTGAGTGAGGGAGTGCGTGACTGAGTGAGTGCGTGACTGAGTGCATGACTGAGTGCGCGCGTGCGAGAGAGAGTGCGCGCGCGTGCGAGAGAGAGAGTGCGCGCGCGTGCGAGAGAGAGAGTGCGCGCGCGTGCGAGAGAGAGAGAGTGTGCGCGCGTGCGAGAGAGAGAGTGCGCGCGCGTGCGAGAGAGAGTGCGCGCGCGTGCGAGAGAGAGAGTGCGCGCGAGAGAGAGAGAGAGTGCGCGCGAGAGAGAGTGCGCGCGAGAGAGAGTGCGCGCGCGAGAGAGTGCGCGCGCGAGAGAGTGCGCGCGCGAGAGAGTGCGCGCGCGAGAGAGTGCGCGCGCGAGAGAGTGCGCGCGCGAGGGAGAGAGCGCGCGCGAGGGAGAGAGCGCGCGCGAGGGAGAGAGCGCGCGCGAGGGAGAGAGTGCGCGCGAGGGAGCGCGAGGGAGCGCGCGAGAGAGAGAGAGAGCGCGCGAGAGAGAGAGTGCGCGCGAGAGAAGGCGAGAGAGCGTGCATGAGTGAGAGAGAGAGCGTGTGCGAGTGAGAGAGAGAGCGTGAGAAGGAGAAAGAGAGTGTGAGAAGGGGGGGAGAGAGAGCTGCTATACAGTACTGTCCCGCGTGCGCGCCTCTCACCTCTTGCTTGCGCCCATTCATTGCGCTGTGGCTGCCCCTACAGGCCGCCGTAGTTTTGACTCGCCAATTGACGATGATTCACCTCAGCCAATAGGGAAACAGCAGTTCGCGCATGTGCCATTCAGCACCAGCTAAACCGACTCCCTATCTGTACTGGAGCTCTGATCAAGCGGGGAAACTACATGTACAGCACATAGAGGCTGTGAATTTCATCACTGTAAGCCAAGCTGATCAAGGACCTGAGTAAGGCCGTGCGTACAGTACAGTGCCGGCGACACCGCCCAAAAACAAACACTTTGCTGCCGCGTGCGTTTATAGTAAGCGCGACAGCGGCAATGCGACGGAGCGGACTTTGGAAGCTGAGAATATTTGATTTTTCAAGGGCTGTCGCCTCATGTGACAGCCCCTGAACAAATCAAATGCCCGGGAGCCCGCGATGCCGCCACAAAGCTAAATATAACTTTCGCTAGCGGGGATGGGTGACGTCACTCGTCGCGTCGCCGGCACTATACGCGCAGCCTAAGGAAGCACAGCATTGTAAAACACTACTGTACTGTACAGTATTGTACTTATTGTTTTCACCAAAGTCACAAATCAAAGTCACAAAAATATATCAGTCAGTCAAATAAATGCACCTCACCTTCATGCTCTTTCAGTAAAAATACTGTACAGTAGAAGATATGCCCTCTCCCTCATCCTTCCTACATATTTTTAAAATAATTTTCCGTTCATGTTGTATCAGTCAGCACTAGTAAGAAAAATCAGCTGACATTAAAGATTTTATTTCAATAAAGCCTACTGTATTTATTTTGGTTACAAATGCATTATTTACATCAGTTATGCACATATACAGGCAGTCCTCGTTTTACAACGCTTCGCTTTACAACGAATGGCTTATCCAACGCTGTGCAATGCATACCTATGTTCATTTTTACAACGCCAAAATGGCTTATCCAACGCTCTTACGACACTTTGCAAAGTTGTTTATGTGTATATAATATATATATTATACTATATTATACTATATAATATATTATATTTTTATATTATTTTATATATTATGTTATATATATATATAATACAGTATATACACTATATAATGTATGTGTGTGCTGCATATCTTATTGCCTGCGTAAAATATTTTGTGTATTTTAGCATTAAAAATGCCTTCAGGAACGGAACCTTTCATTTAAACAGTGTTCCTATGGGAAAACGTGTTTCACTATCGAACGCCATTTTGAGTAACGCATTGTGTCGGATAACCGAGGACTGCCTGTATGATGTTTGCAGTACAGTACATGCATTGTAAAGTGGAAAAAATGTAATAAAGGTAAGTCCAAAGAATAGCTGCAGTGTCCAATGGAGGATGATCAAATCTTTAGACAGCAGGCTCCACAGCAACAAGAATGGTATATAGTGCAAGGGAGACAAAAGGAAAAATCATAGTGCAACAAGGTATGAACTAAACATATAACACATAGACAAAAACAGAGATACAACAATAACAGATAGGCTGACAAATATTAACGGAGTATTTAATATAACACAATAAAAAGCAATGAACAAGTGAAGAGCAGATGTGGGATCCGGTGTGTAAAACCGGAATCCTACTTACAAGACGTCCAAAAGGTAAAGGCAGGGATATTTAGTGTGCGTACTCCGGCGGCAGCTGCTGGTAGACACGTGGCGGTCGGGGGAGACTGCAAACACTTCCTCCGATCTGCATCAAACTGTGCGTCACTGTGGGCTGCTTCTCCTGATGCCGTCTGTCGCTCCGCGACCGGAAACACGTCACTGAGGGCGGGACAAATCACCGGAACTCCCTTCTCCTATTCCTGCACACCGTCGTGTTCTTGCGTTGATCTGCTCTGTTCTGCTCACTGCAAACTCTCAACTCTCAACTGCCCTTAGTTGAGAGTTGAGAGTTTGCAGTGAGCAGAACAGAGCAGATCAACGCAAGAACACGACGGTGTACAGGAATAGGAGAAGGGAGTTCCGGTGATTTGTCCCGCCCTCAGTGACGTGTTTCCGGTCGCGGAGCGACAGACGGCATCAGGAGAAGCAGCCCACAGTGACGCACAGTTTGATGCAGATCTGAGGAAGTGTTTGCAGTCTCCCCCGACCGCCACGTGTCTACCAGCAGCTGCCGCCGGAGTACGCACACTAAATATCCCTGCCTGTACCTTTTGGACGTCTTGTAAGTAGGATTCCGGTTTTACACACCGGATCCCACATCTGCTCTTCACTTGTTCATTGCTTTTTATTGTGTTATATTAAATACTCCGTTAATATTTGTCAGCCTATCTGTTATTGTTGTATGTCTGTTTTTGTCTATGTGTTATATGTTTAGTTCATACCTTGTTGCACTATGATTTTTCCTTTTGTCTCCCTTGCACTTTATACCATTCTTGTTGCTGTGGAGCCTGCTGTCTAAAGATTTGATCATCCTCCATTGGACACTGCAGCTATTCTTTGGACTTACCTTTGTCCCTTACATTGGACTTTGAGGCGCCGGTCTGTATTGTTCATTTGTGCTTCTTCACTAACTGTGTTTGGGGTTAGTTTTTCCTGGCAGCCTTGCCTCATATAGGTGATTTATCACATTATTGTATTGTTGTTCACATGCACTGCATATTAGTTTTTTAGCGCTATATACACCATTCTTTTTCCGGAAAAAAGGTAATGCTTCATTTTAAGTACATTTTTGCTTTACATACAT
Source organism: Ascaphus truei (assembly GCF_040206685.1). Classification (NCBI taxonomy): domain Eukaryota; kingdom Metazoa; phylum Chordata; class Amphibia; order Anura; family Ascaphidae; genus Ascaphus; species Ascaphus truei. The sequence continues at coordinate 67,062,245 of NC_134487.1, forward strand.
GCTCCGGTCCCATTGCGTATGTTAAAGCGGGGTATGCCTGTAATGTTGTTTGAATATAGCTTTTTCTTGTCTAGAATTTGTTTTGCTATAACTTTACAAGATGTTTGTAGCCATTTCAAGCTGCAGGTCACAGTGCATACTTCAACTAACAAAACTGACACTTTTTTCATGTTTGTCGCTATATACCTATTCTGAATTTAGTAAACATAATAATAGTAACATAACAGTTTTGGGCACCACTCCATAAATGAGACATTATGGAACTAGAAAAAGTGTAGAAAAAAAGCCATCAAATTAATAAAGTGGATGGAAATCTGACTTGTGAGGAAAAGCTAGCTAAATTAGATTGGTTTACAATTAAAAAGAGGCGTCTAAGAGGGATATAACAACAGTATATACAAATATATTCTGGGTTAATACAGCAAATAAAAATACAACTTGTGAGCACATTCACATGTCTCAGACAGGTCTGCAACCCTGTTCACCATTATCTCTTAGCATACCATGATTCCACTGCAGTTAGGGCTTCTGGGAAATTACATGCAAATGAGCACACAGTGTCACATTTTGTGGGTCAATACAAGGAGCTTTCAAAATAACTATTCATCCTAAATGCAGTACAAACTACACGAGTCATCCCTTAAGGTCGGAGAAAATTAGATTTTAAAAACAATAAAAGAAAGGGTTCTTTACAGTACGGCCAGTTAAAATGTGGAATTTGTTACCCATGGAGACTCTTATGGTAGATGCAATAGATATCTTCAGAAAAAAGTTGGACATCTTTTCATAAAGGAAAGTTATACAGGGTTATACCAAATAAGTAAACATAGGAAGGGTGTGGATCCAGAGAGAAATCTCATTATTTGGAATCAGGAAGGATTTTTTCCCCCCGTATGAGATCATTAGATGATATTTCATTGGGCTTTTTTGTTTGCCTTCCTCTGGATCAATATAATGAAAGTACAAATATAGGATAAGTATCTGTTGTTTACATGTTACATAGGTTGAACTTGATGGACATATGTATTTATTCAACCTCATCTACTATGTAATTATGTAACCCTTGGAGCTGTTCCTTGAAGTCGCTCCCAGAAGCCCCCTACAACTAACACCAGGTGCTGGAGCATGGTCCAGTAGTCGAGCCGGAGGTCTTCAGATGTCTGTCCCACCACATCTACCATTCTTTGGATAAATCCAGTATGGTCAGGTAGATGGGTAGACGTCTCCGATCCAGGTCCCTGGAAACGGAGGTACTGTGTAGCACATTCTGAGCACTGAGAAGTGGATCCCAGTGCAGGCCCCACCCACGCATACTGCGGGCAGACCAGGCGTAGTGTGTTCTCCCCATCGCAGGGTATCAGCATCAACCCCCCAGGGAGATTGAAGCGCATGCCCTTTTCTTCCATCGTCGACGATCTTGGCAGATGGAAGTAAAGGGCGTCTGTACTGTAAGGCTACCACGTGCAAGTGAAGTGGAATCTCCACACTCGCACAGGGCAGCAGAGGGATACGCCTATAGCTCCTCCCTCTGGTTTTGAGAACAGCCACTCATAGAACAGGGTGGGACTTGGCGTTCGCGCCAATCCCTGATTGTCAGGCATAAGGGCGCGGTCAGGTTCCGCACCAATCCTAGGAGGTTTTGCAGGGCAGATTTAGTTTTACAATTTCTGTACCATTTCCATGCGGTCTCCCGTTGAGCAAGAACCGCCATTTTGGTTGGAAACACACAGTCTTTGTAGCAAGGTCTTGCAACTTTGGATTTTGAAGCTTTTTGCACAGGCTGCCATGCGATTTCCCATTTTGAGCGGGAACCACCATCTTGGATAGAAAAAGTGCATGAAGTAGTAATAAGGGTAGCACGTTCCCTGGAGAAGCCTCAGGGGACGGCCTAACGAATGTTCTCTGCTGATGGTGACCATGTTCCCCAGTGAAGCCTCGTGGTATACCCCAACATTGTGTATCTGAGGAAGGGTGACCACGTTCCCCGATGAAGCCTCAGGGTACGCCCCAACAGGATTTTCTGTGCTAATGAAGGGTAGCCACGTGCAGCCTTGGGTTACGCCCCAACATAGTATATCTGAGGAAGGGTAGTTGGGCAACCCCCCCCCCCCCCCCGGTGACGCCTCGGAGAGTGGTCCACAATGCTACCTCAAATTGGCAGTGCAGGGCTGCAAAGTCCAAACCCCATTCCCCTGGCAGTCCACATAATTAATGACCAAATGACCATAAGTGAACAGAAGCATGATTTGGGAAATGTGCTGCTACTGGTGTATTCTGTGACTGCTGTATCATACCTGGTGGTAAACAGGAGGCAGGAGATCTCTGTGATGGTATGGGGAGGACATCAGGACAGGCTCATGGTGGTTCTTTAGTGGTCAGTGCCTCCAGTCCAAGAAGATCCTGATGTTTCAGGATGCACCTCATGGGCACTTCTTCTTTGGTACTTAGTCATGCTTCAATTACTATGCCAGGTGTTGGTATGACTGAGGTTTATTAGCAGTAAAGTATATACACTGGATCACATATATTCAGTACCTTATCCCCTATATGACTAGGCCTCAGTACACTCCTCTAGCAAGAGAACTATCTTTAGTGTCTGCACACTCTGAAGTCTCTCCCAAAAGCCCCCTACAGCTAACACTGCTCTATACTATATAGGAACAACCCTTCCTTCCCTGGGGAGTGGCTAGTAAGCCGACCTATTCACTGTCATAGACCCCCCTTACAATCACAAGCTAGCCCTGAACTTTATTGAACACACATGATGAACAATATAAAATACACAGCCATGTCTAATGCTAACACTTCCCACATATTAAAGGGGACTTACAGTGTTATTTAAGGCCTAGAAATTGGTAGTCCCAGGAGACTAGGCTACACACACAAGGAAAAAAGATACACCATAGTCAACTTTTGGAGTCTGCAGAACTATCATCCATTACATATGTGACTTTATTTAAATACAGACAGTCCTCGGTTATCCAATGGAATCCGTTCTGGAAGTAGCATTGGAAAGTGAGTCCCATGTTAATCAGTGGCGGTGAGCGTTGGATAACACATTCCGGCGTCGAAAAACAGCCCATAGGGTTGCATTTTAAAGCGTTGGATATGCCATTCGTAAAGTGACACGTTGGATAGCGAGGACTACCTGTACTCGCTACTGTCATGTGAGCTAAAGAATACATGGGATCCGCGTTATTTCAATGACTTGTTTTTCCTCACTATAATAGCACATATATTTTTTCTCATTGTATTTTATATTTTAAAAGTTCTGTTATTGTGTCAAAAATATTTTGTATAATTTTTTAGTCTTTTATAAAGATACAAATGATTTATGCAGAATCTTAGAATGTCAGAATAAGGATGGTGCCTTGATAGTGAGGACACAGTCTACAGTGTAAGAACTGGTTTAAAGAACAGGAGAATAACTTGGATATAGTATAGAAGTGACATTCAGAATATTAGGACAGCAAGTGCTCAGATTTGTTTCACCTATAAATTATTATAACCTGTCTCTTCATGTTTATACATTTTACTTTGTGATCTAAGAAGAAAAACAAATATTTATATTTCTGCACATAAGGCAGCAGGATAGATTGAGAACATAATCTCCATTTGTTGGGCACACACCTCCTGACAGGATGTATAAGATAAGGACATTTCCTAATCATTGTCCTTAGTGTGACCTCTTTCATTAGGAAGGAGGGACAATAGACATGTGAGACTGTAACTGTTTCATAGCATTGAGACACTATAGTGCAATTCGATTACATTGAAGAGGTAACTAAATGTATCTCATCTACTTTAATTCTTCCACTAACTGCTGCTGCAACCTTCTGCCAAGGCTGCGATCGCCTGGGTTAGTGATGGCAGCCTTGTTTTATGTAAGACATGCAGTTTTTGGAGGAAATGTGGTATAAAGCTGGATAAAAAAACCAGATCAAGTTTTTGGAATGAAGTCTTTTGCTGATAAATTAATCGGCAGTGTATGTATGTCTTTATTTATATAGCGCCATTAATGTACATAGCACCTCACAAATAGTAGTGTGTTGCAATAAAATGACATTCCTACAAACACTTTATTTTATCATTTATTTCATATAGTTCCTTCCTCCATGACCTTACAATCTATGTTTGGTGCCTGAGGCACACTCCTTTACCCTTTACCATCTCAAAGATACAAAGAAGCTGGTGGGTCACATCCATACATATTTGGTGGAGCCTGCCCAGTGGTCAAAGGGTGGAACAGGACTTTTGCTGCATCTAAGAAGAAGATGGATGATCTTAATCACATACCTTAGGGCTCTTCAACTAGGTCTCCAAAGGGCCAAATAAGAAAACATTTTAGAGTAGAAGAGATACAAGCTTTTTGTAATGTCATTGTAGATACATCTAATGACTTTCACACTATTATATTTTAATATTTTGCAAGCATTTATAACATCTATACCATATATATTAACATTACCGTAACTTACAAGGGAGTTTCAGTGTGAAAATTTGCACTTAGATGCCTAAGCAACTAGTATGAAATTAACAGGAGCAGAGCATACAAGCGCCAGATCAAGGTCCTTTGCAGGCTGCATTTGGCCCATAAGTTTTTATAGTCTTAACCCCTTCAATGCTCTAATGGTGTATGTCAGCAAAAGCGTCACCCTAGGCGCCCTCATGACGTACACTGTACATCATTGGCCTTTAGGTGCTGTACGCGATTGGCGCTCCATCCTCCTGCCTGTCACACCTGGCCCGACGGCTTGGAACAGAAACGGCATCACATGATCGCTCCGAAGAGCGGTCGCCCGATGCGGAGGTGCCGGAGGGTCTGTGGTCACGGATATAGCAGGTTGATAGTTAATGCTGCCTTTCAGAGTACCAGAATTTACTATTAATGGCATAACCCACCGGGTCCACATTTTACACGTTGTGTGTCCTGCCTCTGCCTATTTGTTATGTATTACATGTGATGGGTTTAGTAAGTAAGGGTATAAATATGGATTGAAGCAGCAGTAAGCCAGCAGGGGAACAGATGCAAAAGCTTCAAAAAGAGAATGTCATCTCCCAGTCCAAGGCCAGAAAGTAAAGTTTCTGTTTACGACAGGAAATCGGGGATTTCTTGTGTGGGAATAGTCGGTCCCATGGGTCAGTTAGATATGTTTAGTCATTAATTCCCTGGGTTCTAGGTATCCCTAAGGTACTAGAGCATGAATTATTTTGGGTAGGGGGAGACTGCAGAAAATTAGACACGGTCTCTATTTGTGGGAGACAGGGTGTTTGCTTCTGTGAATAAAAAGTACATTTTCATGAACTGCAAAGTATTAAGTGCCAAATCCTTCTGTGAAAGCCTTTAAATAAATAGTGCTCATTTCCCTCCCACATTTCTGGATACAATGTAACTGTTAATTGCCTGTTCACGTCATTTCTCCAAATGGTGGTCCCGTTTCAGCAACTATTTGAATTTGTGCATGTGCTACTTTCCACAATTTTACCACTGGGACCTCTGGACATACTTGAGTGAAGCACAAAAGTTACATAGAAAAAAATAATAAATTCCATGGAAATGGCTATGTACCTAAAACATAGTTGAGGAAAGATACTGGTATTAATAAAAATGGTTGTCATAAGCTACATCAGTACAAAAATACATTTTCATTTTATTCACTGGAGTGGATTTACCTTACTTTTTGTGATAATAGAGCTCACCCAATAAAGTACAATGTTGTCTATTTTGGAGTTTCAGTGCGTTAATGCCAAATGCTGTTCTTTAATATCCATCTTCTAATTAACAAATACAATAACATGGTTTGTAGCAATTTATGAAGCTACTGGTATAATGTATATGTGAGCCCAAGGCCTGTGGGACTCCTTTATGAAGTTTAAGTTTAAAAGTTTAACATTTAATTTTAAAAGTTTAAGAAGTGCCACTTCTTCAGGGTCATTGCATTAATTTCCACAATACATGTATCACATATTCATTCATTTAATCATAGAGATTGCTGTGCCTGTGGAAAGTGACTTTATTATGTTAATCTGGGGAAAAATGGAAAGTGGTTGTGTTAATGATCCACTTCAACAGATCAAAAACAATCCTCCAATTTATTACAGAGCAAAACAGTAGAATTTAGGGTAAAATCAACACCAAGTGTATATTCAATATAAAAAAAAAAACTAAAAATACAAAATCCATCGGGGGGAAAAAACTAATTAAAATATCATATATGGTGCATTAGAAATGTTCGAATGATATTAAGATGTTTGTGGTGCTACACAATGTAGGAAAAAGTGCAGACAAATAATGCACACAAGTGGAACAAACCAAATATATCAGACCACGTATGATGACTGGTTGGCAATATCATTCAGAAAACAAATCAGTCCATTAATAATTAATAATTATCAATAATTATCACATTGTTCTCTATTTAATAATTCCAATACAAGAAAATCTTGAAGACTCGATGGTGCATTGAAAAAAAAAATATAGAGCACACAATAAAAGCCGTGTCTCAAAGTAATAATATAAGAATTACAGTAAACTATAGGGCCCACAGCTTGCAACTGCAGTAGAACAATGTATAAATCCTTCAAATACGTTCAATCCCAAATTCAGTCATTACTCCATTGGTACTTATAGTGTAAAGTTCATGAACGTACGGAGTAGTAGTAGCCACATGGAAACTGGCATGAGGTTTTCAAAACTAAATGCAGTATTTGTTTTGCAGGACTTCATGTTGTACTGTTTTGTTTTTATAAAGATCCTGAGCAAAGGTATAATATATCTGAATTAAATGGTAGCGCTGAATTAATTACAATTAACACCATCATTGAAAATGCCAGTGGAATGCAATATTTACCCGTGTATTCCAAAACTGTTCACTGAAGTGGAATTCAAAAGCAAGTACAGTAGTTGGCTAGCTGATTGCTTGGCGTTCCAGTGAAAAGCAAGAATTGTAATATAAAAGGGACCAATTCCTAAATCTTCTCCTAATTACTGAATGTTGAACGTTTGCAAGAGGACACTCCCAGTACACCAAAGCATTGCTTCACCCTTTGTCGTATTTTAACGCAGTATTTCTTTCCAGGCAGGTCTACTTCTCATTTCCTGTGTATTCTGCAGGGTCATTTTAACAAAGTACACCCTGTGAAAAAGTTATTAGCAAATTCAGAGGCAGCAGAACTGCAGTTCTGAGAACCTCCATTCAACTATAACATTAATCTGAGATAATCCAAGTGTGATTTCACAAAACCATGGAGCAGCAGCTATCATCTGTGTTGCAACTCAAAAAGGTCAAATGACAGGTTAACAGAAGGGCGGGGGAGCTTTTAGTATATGGGCATAGTCTTAAAATTAACCACAACACTGCTGGAAGGAAGACCCTGAAATTAGTTGTTTTGCACTGTTATCCTGCAAAGGGTTAATATTTACAGCACAGAAGGACCTACTTTCCCCTCATGTGATACCACTTAGCTGTCAGTGATTGTGAACTAATGACTGCCTCCAAGTCATATACACAACCATTGTTCTAGGATCCACTCATGGGGGACATATCCGTATCTGTATACCCATTATCTACAGTGTAGACCCTATACTCTATTGGAGATGTACAACATTTTCACAGAACTTTGCGAACCATGCAACATTTTAGACACCTGCTGTGTCTGAGACTGATTTTGCTATTTGCTTAGTCCTGCAAAACCTAAAATATCTGGCGTAAAGGCAACACTTTAAAAAATGTCTGTTACCCATGTCTATACCATCTATAAATCCAAATAAAACTATTTGTGGCGGATATACATACTGTAGTATGTTACAATGTTTAAAACAAAGAGGTATCGTACTTCTATCTCTGCATTTCAAAACTTCTGTCTTTCAAAAAGTTCCCAAGTTCCTAACATACTTTTAGTTTTATCGTGAGATTTCAGGATTTGTTTTTTTAACCACATGGGCTTCCTAGACCCCAGAATATTGCATTCCCGTCTCCCCAATAGAGATTGCACATATATTTGAAACCTTGTTTCCTTTTTGGTTTCCTTAAAATGTAGGAATTTGTCTCTTTCGCATGTTGTTATTTGTGCTTGTGAAAGTAGAAGTCTCCTAAGTGCACTAGATAAATGTCTTCCTCTTGTATTTGTTGGCATGGAGTCATGCTTGTCCTTTTACATAACTGCTCTAACCAAATAAAAGATGGTCAGTTTTACTCTTCGCAAAGACATCTCCAATATTCACACAGCTCCGTTTTTGTGTTAAAGGAGCAATCGTCACAGTGCTATTTTATTGTTTTTTTTATTTAAAATAGGTTTGAAGCATGGAGTCTCAGGAGCTGAACCGCGTTGATTTCAGCTCCGGAGACTCCCTGCTTCTAGAGATACTTACCTCACACACACACGGCCACCGACAGGGCGGAACAGCCGGAACTACTGTCCCGGGTCCAGCCTCCCTGCCAGCAACACTACAGTTCACTCTCTGCAGGCAAGAAGGGCCCTCCCCTTTTCTTGCTGCTGCCCCCATCTGTCCCTCCTCTCCTGCAGAACTGAAGGGCCCTCCCCCTTGCTCGGCACCGCCCATCTATCCCACCCTTCCCCAGGCCCTTTGGCGGGTGTGTAGGGCTCTCCTGTGCACCAACCATGTGTATCTAGCAGGCCCATCCATGGGACCCAGGTAAGCCCACATGCCCCAGGCCCCCCTTATACTACCCACCCAGGCCCCTTACCTCTAAGGTGTGTGTGTGTGTTTGTGGAGGGTGGCCTATTGTGTGTGTGTGTGTGTGTGTGTGTGTGTGTGTATATATATATGGGGATGGGGCCTAGTGTGTGTGTGTGTGTGTGTGTGTGTGTGTGTGTGTGTGTGTGGTTGTTTGGGGAAGGGGACCAATTGTGTGTGTATTTGGGGAGGAAGGCCTATTTGTGTGTGTGTGTGTATTTGGGAAAGGGGGGCATATGTGGAGAGGGGGCCTATTGGGGGGTGTATTTGGGGAGGGGGGCCTACTGGGGGGGTGTAGTATTTGGAGACTCATTATGTGGACCCCGATTATGACGTGGTTCAGCTGTATATCTACCTATATATATATTATATGTATGTGTGTGTATATATATATATATATATATATATATATATATATATATATATATATATATATATATATATATATATATATATATATATATATATATATATATATATACTAGCTGATATACCCGGCGTTGCCCGGGATGTAAATACGTAATAGGTAGTATTATTTATAAATCGTGGAACAATAGGTTGAGTATTTGTTGGAAAGGTTGGATAATAATGTTGAAAAGAAAGATGGAAGAAAATGTAGTAGGATGTTGTATAAAAATGTTTTATTGTAAACACACCAAAGTACAATGTATATTTTGGTGACATAAGTGATGTAAAAATGTGTGGCGTGTGTCCTGCTAGGGTGTGAGCGTGTGTGAGGCGGCGGGTGGGTGTTCAATACGGGTGGCGTGTGGGTAGTGAGTGCTGGCTGTGGGTGGGGGTCCTGCTAGGATGCGAGGCGGCGGGTGTGTGGCGAGTATGGGCGACAGCTGGTCAGTTATGTTGGTGCGTAAGGGCGGGAGGCGGCAGGTGTGTGTCGAGTGTGTGGGGTGGATGAGATCGGCGGGTGTGTGTCGATTGTGGCGGGTGTCTGTTCAGTGGGTGCGGCGGCTGTGTGGCGCAGGGGTGTGAGCGGTGGGTGGGCGGGCAGAAGGGCGGGCGGGCGAAAGGCAGAGGCAGGAGGGCGACCAAAAGGCGGTGCAGGGGGAAGGTGAAGGGGGGTGGTGGTGAGGGGAGGTGAAGGGGGGGAGGGGAGGTGAAGGGGGGGAGGGGAGGTGAAGGGGGGGAAAGAGGGAGGTGGGGGAAGGGAAGGGGGAGGTGGGGGAAATGGGGAGGTGATGGTGGGGAAGGGGGGGTGACAGGAGGATGAGGGGAGGTGACAGGAGGTGGAGTTGACATGAGGTGGAGGGGGGGGTGAGGAGAGGTGGAGGGAGGGTGAGGAGAGGTGGAGGGGGGGTGAGGAGAGGTGGAGGGGGTGAGGAGAGGTGGAGGGGGGGTGAGGAGAGGTGGAGGGGGGGGCGAGGAGAGGTGGAGGCGGGGGCGAGGAGAGGTGGAGGGTGGGGGGGCGAGGAGAGGTGGAGGGGGGGAGCGAGGAGAGGTGGAGGGGGGGCGAGGAGAGGTGGAGAGGGGGGCGAGGAGAGGTTGAGGGGGGGGCGAGGAGAGGTGGAGGGGGATGAGGAGAGGTGGGGGGGGCGGGGCGAGGAGAGGTGGAGTTGGGTTGAGGAGAGGTGGAGGGGGGTTGAGGAGAGGTAGAGGGGGGGTGAGGAGAGGTGGAGGGGGGGTGAGGCGAGGTGGAGGGAGGGGTGGAGGGGGGTGAGGAGAGGTGGAGGGGGGTGAGGAGAGGTGGAGGGGGGGTGAGGAGAGGTGGAGGGGGGGTGTGGAGAGGTGGAGGGGGTGAGGAGAGGTGGAGGGGGGGTGAGGAGAGGTGGAGGGGGGAGTGAGGAGAGGTGGAGGGGGGGTGAGGAGAGGTGGAGGGGGGGGTGAGGAGAGGTGGAGGGGGGGTGAGGAGAGGTGGAGGGGGGGTGAGGAGAGGTGGAGGGGGGGTGAGGAGAGGTGGAGTGGGGGTGAGGAGAGGTGGAGGGGGGGTTGAGGAGAGGTGGAGGGGGGGGGTGAGGAGAGGTGGAGGGGGGGTGAGGAGAGGTGGAGGAGGGTCAGGGGAAGTGAGGGGGGTGCGGGAGGTGAGGGGTGGGGAGGTGAGGGGGTGCGGGAGGGGTGGGGAGGTGAGGGGGGGGGAAGTGAGGGGGGGTGCGGGAGGTGAGGGGTGGGGAGGTGAGGGGGGGGAGGTAAGTGACAATGTATCATGTGGCCGCTTGCTCCCCCTTCCCCCACTGTCTGCCGGTCGTCGGTCGTCTGTCCCCCCCCCCGAAACCTTCTGTCTGTTGTGGATGTCTGCAGACGGGGTCGCGTGCATGCGTCGGCCGCTCCCTCACCTGTCCGCCTACTTCCACGTGGATCTGAGGCAGGAGGCAGCGTGTTTGAAATTGTCGTGGCCGCTCCCGTGCGGCCGGCTGTCCGCTCCCCCGCTTTGTCCCGTGTGGCCGCTCTCCCGCAGACTCTAGCGGGCGGGGTGTGAGTTTGGAGGCAATGCAGGAAGGAGGGGCAGAGGCGCAGAGGTTGGAGGCAGCGGGAGGCACAGGGGTTTTGCGCTGGGAGGGGAGGCACAGGGGTTTTGCGCTGGGAGGGGAGGCACAGGGGTTGGAGGCCCCGGCGGCAGAGGTGTGCGCTGGGAGGGGAGACAAAGGGGTTTGAGGCAGCGGGAGGGGTGTGCGCTGGGAGGGGAGGCGGCGGTTTAGTTACTTACCTGGGCGGGAGGTGGCGGTGTGTGTGTGTGTGTCTGTTAGACCACACCGGCCAATGAGAGGTGTGCAGGGGCGGGCGAGGCCAAGGGAGCCATCTCATTGGCCTGAGGCGGAGTGACGGGCCAAAGGTCTTATGTGATTGCACAGGGAGACACAGGACAGACAGGCAGACATACATACAACGGTTTGAGAAATATATATAAATATATATATCTATATATATATATTTATATATATATATATATATATAGTGTGTGTTTATATATATATATATATATATATATATATATATATATATATATATATATATATAGTGTAGCAAAGTGGGGGGCGCAAGATTTTTCTGGGGGGGTGCGGTGTTGCAGGGGCCCCGTGCTCTTCCCACAAGGCATTTACATTAAATGCTGGGGGATCGCATGAGGCCCCTGCAACTCTAAACTTACTTTGTCTCTGTTGGCGTCAGGACTCGTGTCCATGGTAACGCGGCGTGGTCATGTGACGTGACGTCACACGCGTCAAATTATGTCATGGGTCACGTGACCTCAAATGACCCCGCTGCATCATTTGACGCCGCGCGAGGTAAGGTGGGTGGGGAGGGGCGCACCTCCGGAGCAGAAGAGGCAGAGGGGGAGCAGCAAAAAAAGTTTGCGCGCCTCTGGTGTAACACAATTGAACCATGCTCAACTAAACTTATATGAATGAAAATGTATAACAATATACCTGGCTTGCTCAGCCCATATGAACTAGGATCTATGAGTCCAATGTCCAGTAACCCCTTTTTGGGGGGAAACTTGAAAAATAGGATAAAGGAAAAACAGATAAGCACAGCCTGTATACGTATTGTGCATTGTACACCAATTAAAAGCAAATACTGCTTCCTTAAATGTGAGATAGCATCAACGGGCACAGATGAATGCGGGCACAGATGAATACGGGCATGGAAACCTCAATGTTGTCCTGGTTTTCCGGTGATCTAGGAGAGTCCGATCATCTGTTCTTCCGGCGCTGGCATCCTGCACCAGATCCCGGACGTTTAGACAGTCTCGCGAGTCTTTGCCTCCGTTATGTCCGCGCCGCTTGTAGTCCGCTTCGCCGCTTTCCAGCTTCACATCTCACTTCCGCATTCGGAAGTATTTCGCTCGTAGGAGCTTTGTCAGGGGTCCCCTTGATGAAGCCCCTGCATGCAAAATGCATGGGGTTAATGGTTGTGGCTACGCATTACTGAGCGCGGAGACATAGCCACCTACTCTGACGGTAGATGCCGAATATTGAAGTGATGTAGGAAGCTAAAAAGCGGTTAAGCTGACTACAAGTCTAAACCAACTTTCCCACTGCTGATCTTCCGTGACACAGATAGCCTGGCTATGTAGTGATGCCACACAGACAGCCTATCAACTTCACTGAAAATGCAGCTTGAGGAAAGCAGAGGCCGCTTATAGTACATCAGGAGATGACCAGGACAGTGGAGCAAACTCAGAAACATTTAAGCTCTCTAAAGATATTCATTTTTGCTGACTGGTAACCTCTGAGAGACGTTCTTTCAAGGCAGTTTTTTAAACATTTGTTTGTGACTGTATCTATACTTGCTTTTATTGATATTTAAATTAAATACTGTCTTACACTATGGAGCATGTGCTTCTCTGTTTAGCTTTTCACATCAATACTTGAAGAATTGTGCAAGCCATTGAATTGGAAAGAAAAAGGAATCAAAAGCCATGATGAATACTTGTCACAAATCGAGAACACCTCCAGCAACAAATTGGAAAACCCACGAAGACAACTCAAAGAAGTATGGAGAGATGTAAAGTATGCTGGTTATTACAGTTGATTGACAAGGGCTGAAGATGATATAGATATGTATATATTGTCACCTCAAGATGGTTATGGGAGATATCAATGCCAAGATTGGTTTGAAAGACGAAGTATCAGTTGATACTGTAAGTATGGTTACAGTAGCAGGAATGAACGGGGAGACAGATTAGTATAAGTTTCTGAATGGGAAAAGATCTACATCATGAAGAATTAATTCAAGAAGAATTCAAATAGAAAACATGGAATGGACCCACTGGAGTCAACAATTACAGTAATTGACTATATCCTAGTTAACAAGAAATAAGCCATTGAGAACCGAACTGTCCTTAACTGTTTTGACACAAGGAGTGATCACCGATTGGTTTGCTGCAAATTGCATCTGAATGCATAAATGAGAAGAAAAAAAATATTTTAAAAAGAAGACAAAAACAATCAACATCCTCAAGAATAACAGCAGAAAATTTCAACTGGAACTGAAAAACCATTTCAGCTTGCTTTGAAATGCATGGGGACACTTTCATCTTCATCGGTTCTTCATAATTGTTTGTTATAGTTTAAAGCGCAGACAGAAACTGGAGGAATCACTTAGAAGAAACAGGATAAGAAAATGGTTGATGAGACAAAGCAATTACTAAGGAGATGACCAGAAATAAAGCAAACGCAGGAAAGAGAATTTAATATGCAGAGCTGTGTAAGACGATCCACAAACGTATAACTGAAGATATAAGAAAATGGGAAAAAGGAAAAACAGACAAGCACAGCCTGTATAAGTATTGTGTATTGCACACCAATCAAAAACAATTGAAATCTTGAAAGAAGCTGGGGAGAAAGTAGAGAAAATCCTGGCAAAACTCTTTACATGTTGCTTAAAGAACAGGACAATTCAAGAACAATGGAGTAACAAAACAAAGGTGGGAGAGGGAGCAGGTTGGATGATACCTTTTATTGGACCAACAAGTAGTTGAAATGTTAAAAGCTTTAGAACAGGGGTGGGGAACCTTTTTTCTGCCAAGGGCCATTTGGATATATATAACATAATTCGCGGGCCATACAAAATGATCAACTTAAAAATTAGCCTGCTATATTTGGTCAAACATTTAATTAACTCACCCCTAATGTGATGGCTGGAACTGCTTCTCTTTGGTGAGGCGTGTGATGTTAGCTGGTATTGATGATGTTGCTACTCGCAACTGGTTTTCCAGGTTTGGGTGGGTGACTGACTGACTGACTGACACTTGTGTGACTGACTGACTGACACTTGTGTGACTGACTGACACTTGTGTGACTGACTGACTGACACTTGGGTGGGTGACTGACTGACACTTGGGTGGGTGACTGACTGACACTTGGGTGGGTGACTGACTGACACTTGGGTGGGTGACTGACTGACACTTGGGTGGGTGACTGACACTTGGGTGGGTGACTGACTGACACTTGGGTGACTGACTGACACTTGGGTGACTGACTGACACTTGGGTGACTGACTGACTGACACTTGGGTGACTGACTGACTGACACTTGGGTGACTGACTGACTGACACTTGGGTGGTGGGTGACTATGACTGACTGTGGGTTGGTGTCTGTATTCTCTCACACACACACAAATCGGAGCAGGGGGGGGAATCACACACTCCCAGACCTTCTCACTCATACACTCACTCTCTCACTCACTTTCAGACACTCAAGAATGACAATCAGCTGCAAGAAGTGGCAATTTGAGATGCACGAGGGACGGTCTGACAGCTTAGACCACACTGAGTCATTTTATGGGGCACAGATCATTGGGGGAGGTGTGTCTGCAAAAGTTAATCATACAACGTATTGAAGTCAAGGAGACCAATGATGCTGGGATTAGGTGTCAGGCCTGGTGGTGTCCCAGGGCCCTCCTGCCCCTCCCCTGTCAGGGCCCTGCATAGCTCCATCTCATCTTACACTGCGGCACTGCGGAGCAGGTGCCCTCCTCCGCAGCTGCTGCCCGGTATGGGGAGGAGGAGAGGTGGTAGTGAGGTGTCTCTCCCTCCGCAGACTCGTTCTTCTATCCCCCAAGCCTCTTATACCCCCTCCCCCCCCCATCCATCAAGCCCCACTCCTCTTGTACCCTCTCCCCCCCGGAGCGCTGCTTACCCGCGCCGCCCTGGTGATACTCAGGTCCTTCATCACCTCAGGTGGCTGCTGCCACACACAGACAGTGACACACAAACACAGAGACACACACACAGTGACAGTGACACACACAGAGAGACAGTGAGACACACAGAGACAGTGAGACACACACACACACAGACAGACACACACAGTGACAGAGACACACAGTGCCAGACACACACAGTGACAGTGCCAGACACACACAGTGACAGTGACAGACACATACACAGTGACAGTGCCAGACACACACACAGTGACAGTGCCAGACACACACACAGTGACAGTGCCAGACACACACACAGTGACAGTGCCAGACACACACACAGTGACCGTGCCAGACACACACACAGTGACAGAGACAGACAGACACACACACACACACACAATAAGCCCACCTCTGCAAACACACACAAAAATAAGGCCTCTCCCCCTTTGGGGTGGGTAAGGTGCCTGGGAGTGGGTATAAGGGGGCATGTGGGTTACCTGGGGCCCGTGGATGGGCTGCTGGAGCAGCATAGGTAGCCATTGCAGATGAGACTGGCAGGCCCGCGGAGCAGGGACAGAGGGGCGGAGCCTAAGGAGCCCGGCATTACCAGAGGAGAGAAGGGAGGGGGGCAGTGCTGAGGGAAGGGGAAACCCGGCTTGCACCCTACACTTGCTCCATGTAGGAAGAGGCGGGCCAAAAAAAAAATATCTTGGCAGAGTGACAGCACGGGCAGCCAATCAGGAGAGGGGGAGTTTTTTTTTTTAAACCATTCTTGCAGGCTTGCTTCCCGGGGGCCGGACCAAATGATTTCACGGGCCTTATACGGCCCGCGGGCCAGACGTTCCTCACCCCTGCTTTAGAACATAATATAATATACCCACAGTCAGTGGCGTAGCTAGACGTCAGGGCCCCCTCATGTCTCTCTTTCTCCCTTTTCTCCCCCTTATTTCTCTTTCTCTCTCTTTTCGCTCTCTCTGCTCTCTCCTTTCTCTCTGCGCTCCCTCTGCTCTACCTCTGCTCTCTGTGCTCTCTCTCTCTTTGATCTCTCTCCTCTCTCTGCTCTCTCTTTTCTCTCTCTCTTTGCTCTCTCATGCCTTTATTTTCCCTCTTATGAATGTCTCTCTTGTACTTCATTTTCTCTGTCTCTTCCTTCCTGTATCCTTTCCATGTCTGTTTCTAACCCCATTATTTAACCCTTCCCCTCCCTCTCACCTTTCCCAGCCTGTCTCTCAGGCTGCAGCTCCAGCCCCACGCTGCACTACTTGAGGCCCCGGCCACCTATGGAAGCTCTGCAGAGAAAGGAATTTCCCCTCTGTCCTTCCTACTGCATCTCAGGACCCCGCCCCCTGACCCAGACTCCACCCACCTACAGAAGGGATTTCCCTCTGTGTTTCCTTCCTGCATCTCAGGGCCCGACAGAGGGGAGAGTGGGCCCCCCAAGTGTGCAGCCCCCCGGGCTATAGCTATGCCCCTGCCCACAGTGTATGTAAGAGGGATATCTGGTAACAATGGATGTAGACAGGAAGTGTAAAATAAGATGAGGTAGAAATAGGTAGCCTGGTGTGAAAATGTAACAGTAGAGACAAAGAAGGCTTTTGGAGTAATTCTATAGTTATCCTCATTAACAGGGAAGGAGACATAGAAGACCTGAATAACTACAGAGCTATCAGTCTACTTCCAATCACTTGGAGGATTTTTACAAAGATGTACACTAATCGGCTGCACAAGACCCTGGATTTCGCTCAGTCTAAAGAACAAGTGGGATTTCACAGGGGATACAGTACAACACAATGAACCACATCCAAGTTGTACAAGAAGTAATTTCCAAATTAATTAACATGATCTACCACCCATTTTAGGATTCGTAGATTACGATAAAGCATTTGATTTGGTCTATATCTCAGCGTACATTGATATTATAATGAACATTTCCGAAAATGCCACATCAGCTATTAGATTAAATGAAGATACAAACCAGATAAGGATAAGCAAGGAAGTGTGACAGGGCGACACTGTCACCAAAGCTTTCCACAGCAACACTTAAGGAATTGTTCAAATCAGGACATTGCATTGGGAAGAAACAGGAATCAAAATCAACAGTGAATACTTAAGCCACGCCAACTAGCACTCCAATTGACACTTATATACATACATATATTATGTGGTAATTGTTGAGGCTCCTGAGAGCTTTCTGGGTATCTGTGTGTTTATTAACTTAGTCCAGCTGGTCTCAGCTGTTTTGGAGGTCCATGGCCTCTACCTCCCAGGGTTTAAGTTCGCACCTCCCCACTTTCCAAGTGAGCATGTCTTGCATGCAGCTGTTTGTGACAGATCCAATGCAATCATTCTTCCTCTAATTATAGAGGTAAATAAGAATTGTAATCAGTTAGTGTTAGGACCTGCTAATAGTCATGCCTTGATGTGGCTAGCAGAATTATAATGCTTTGGCCAAAGAGTTTAACTAAATTACCCTTTTTCAAGAGATATGTAGGTATTTCACTGTGCATTTTTGTCATATTGGATGTAGCTTTGGGCTTCTTTGTATTTTGCTGAATACTTAAGTCACCTACGATTGGCAGATGACATTGTTATTTTTGCCACAAATCCAGATGACCTCCCGAAGGACTTCCCGAAGCAAGTAAAAAAAAGTGGTCCTCCATATGAATCTCAGTAAGACCTAAGTGATCAACAAATGTGTCAACTCTGCAAAGATCAAAATAAATGGAACAGAACTAGTAGAAGTTGAAGACTATGTCGGCCTAGCAAGTCACAATGGATGGGAACCTTTTAAATGAAATCAACAGGAGAATGAAGTGAGATGGAGCACATTGGGAAAAAACAGAGAATAAAAATAGAAAATAAAAATGGCTGACTCAAAAATATATAAATATATATAATATATATAAAATAAAGAAATATTGTGTGATATATCTACTATATATATATTGGAAAGTTGTTTGTCTGTTTGCTATGCATTTGGACACATCTTAAGATATGGTAAACAAATGACATGATCCCATCACACAACCCTCAAGCAACCACTTAATATTACTTGTTTTATTTCTGCTAATCACGTTGACATCTTAATGTGATAATCAGATCCATCCATCTTTTACTTTGTGCCTGCATTTTTCTGATATTTACAAGACACACCGCCAGGTCTAAATGAAAATATATTACTGTAAGTTGAGAGAACATGCTGA
Organism: Ascaphus truei; assembly: GCF_040206685.1. Lineage (NCBI taxonomy): Eukaryota > Metazoa > Chordata > Amphibia > Anura > Ascaphidae > Ascaphus > Ascaphus truei. Next base: position 67,080,746 of record NC_134487.1, read on the forward strand.
ACTTCAAGCCAGCCTTTACACCTCAAAAAGTATTATTTTAATAAAATATTAATTTGCTGGAGCATTCCCTTGAAGATAACTGACCAATGCAAACACCATAAACCATTTATTACCTGCAGAACATGGGAACAATACACTCCGAAAATATAATTCTGCACCACATTCTGTATCTGTTCTTTTCTTCAGGGTACTGCTGTAAATGTACAGTAATGATGTGAGAGCACAGTTTTGTGATTGACTTATTGCTTGGATATGAGATCATTTATATACCTAGCAAGACATGTGAATGCATCAAATTTGACACCTATTTTATTACAAAAAGGTCACTATCTTTAAGTAACAGACACATTATGAAACCAATGTAAAATGTGTCCCTCTGTGACAAGGTGCATTAGATATTTGACACATAGATCTTTGCAGTTTATTCATCAGAACAGTCATTTAGTCTGACTGCAAATCTTCCGTTTAACACCTGAACTTGATTTGTGGTTCAGTTTTCACTTGGGAGAAGAAAAAGCCATGTGGTTGAATTGCACACATTGCCAGCTCCTCTCGACTGTGAGCTGGTCACTTGTCTCACTGCGCCCCAAATACATTACCTGCATGAGATTAGCATACATCTTTAGATCAGTAAGACAATTGGCATGTATAAAAGGGACACATTTTGTGGAGAGGCACACCCAAATTGTCAGTGTGATTAATGTGCTATTTATTGCTATGTAGATTACAGGATTGTCTCCAATAACAGCTGGGCACAGCCATGTTCTGTCATGTATTCCATCAGACATGTAGTTCTGCTTTTCTCGATGACTTACTGTAGTGATAAAAATGAATAAACAAATAACGCACTACTGTCACTTGTTTCTTATGTGCTTGAAGGAGATGGATCACTCCAATTAATCTCTCACACGTTTTATATAGTTGCCCACTATAGTCTGGTGGTATGCACGTTATGATCATCCACCTAGTGTATCCCAGACAGAAGAACTTATAATTGAGTTGCTGCTTGCCGAGGTATAGGAATATAGCAACTTTTTCATGGGTCAAACATAGCTGTTATCAGACTGGGATCTGCACAGGCCAGTACCGTGCCTAAAGGTGCACCACTTAAAAATGACACCAATATTTCTGCTTCAGCTACAAAGATACAGTATTCATACAACAGACTTGGAAAAAAAAAAAAACTTTCCTTTCTGCAATAAGTTTGAAACATTCTAAAAATGTACATATTTAAATGACACTTGGTTTATTAACTGCATAGATTCCCTAGAAAGACATAAAGTATCACCTTTTGAAACACCTTCTACGAGCTGCCTTCATAATCTTCAAATTGAAACCTCTTAACACTTGTGATTTTTCCAATATAAATCATTTTGTAATATCCATAGGGTGTTCTGCACATTAAGCTGAAGCAAAAAATACTGGCGAGAATGAAGAACGTTTAACAAACAAAAACGTAATCCCCCGTTTTTAATCTCGCCTCTATTTTCATATCCTTAAAATGCTCGCTGAGTTTCTTATGAAACCTTCCATCATTTTACCTTTTTAGAACGATGAGTCACATTATGACTTTGATTCTACATGTATTATCAGTAATTGATGTCTACCAGATTACATCACCCACAAAATGTCCTTCGAAAGGAGAAGTACTGCATGTCCACAGACTCTGTACAGTGAGCTGTGCATCTCTCTCATTGCATGACATACTCTAGAAGAACAAATCATTTGGCAAAATGTATTTATACAGACACAACGTTTTGTGGTGCTTCAAATGCACAGAATTATGTACATGTATACTTCATGGTTACTTACCAAAGACATCCAGGGCAGATACAACAACATAATGTATTTAAAGCCTTTTTTTGCAGTATACGTGTTAAGGGAAATATAGTACTAAAGTGACTTACTGTAATTTTAGCAAATCTTTGGAACCGGAGGAGAATGTTTCACAAATATCCATACATAAAAACATAAAGCAACACTAAAATAGAATGATTTTCATTGTTATGAGGTTAAGTGAGTGTTACTTTATCATTTCAAGATAGAAACTAGATTATGCTAGGTGGTGTTCAGAACATAAATCAAGAGAAGCATTTGTTATACAGTCCCTGACGTTGAATGAGTGATACCTGGCTGACATCTGCTTGACATGGTGTAAGGTATCAGGTGTCTGGGCTGTCTCAAACAAATCTCATACTGTACAGCAGAGTTCATCATGTAATATAATCCCAATCATGGGTATTGTAGATTAGTGTTGTAGACATGCAATGTTACATGTGTCAGGATTTGCCAGAATGTATTTGCAGTGTCCTATTCCATTAAAGGGAAAAAAGGTTCATTTGGGGAGAGCAAAATATCAGAGCAGCTCTGTCTGTTTCCTCATTAACCTATAGACCATGACTGGTGGAGCTGTAGGTTGACATGTGACATGTTATGGTGTGATATAAAGATTTGTATCTCAGATTATCTAACTTGATCAATATATTCCATGCTAAGAATGCTATGTTGTACAGTATACCTATCATAAACCCAATTAGCATTTGGCCTCTCTAAATGCACTCTGGGAATACAAAACATTAGTACCTTATAATTCTCTATATGGTACTGAATGTGAGAAATTGTACTGTATGATTTGAACATATGGGGAAATTCCCAGAACCCCAATACATTTTTTTTTTTAAATCCATTTTGATTATGAAGAAAGTTTTGATGGCAGAAATGTTGGCCTTGTGTTCTAATCAGCATGTGTTTACATTGACACAAAGTCAAATAGATCTCTGAAGTTTAGGTATTTGGATAAGTGGACTGCAACTATTGGGCCATTTCTACAAATTGTAAAAATATCAGCATTTAACATATCCCTTCCCACACACTTTACGTTGTTCTATTTTAAGTGTAAATTGTTATTGTTGCTTTGATTTGTTGTCTGGAATGTATAATAAATACATTTTAGTTTAGTTTATCAGCATCTAAAAAAACATGCATTTCTCTACTGTTCTTTTCAGCTCATATTAAAATTATACTCAACTATATAAGGAGATTTCAATGTATTTCTGACAAAGTAAAAAAAAAAAAAGTTTGGTAGAAAATGTATATTATTGATAAACCGCTTGGAATGACAATGTTCCAGGACAATTGGGCTTTGTTCTTTGTGTGTCTGGGTATATTTAGAATAAAAAATTAAAAAAAAATATTAAAAAGACAAAGTTTTCAATACAATGCTGGCAGCTGCCTGTAGTTCTGCTTAGAAAAAAAGCAAAACATCACAGGTACTTTTGCTAGAGTAATGTACGTTATTTCTAATATGATATACAATACTGTACAAGATGCCACATAAAGATGAAAGTATAGCGCCCTCTATAGTAGATATCATTTTTGAGGCTCAAAGTATTCAGCTTCCACGTGACAGTTGCTTGCATTCTATGCTTTTATCCATAAGCTTCGCATGGCACTGTATTGGCCCATAGAATAGACCAAGAAAAGTGCGATAGGCGTGATACCTTTACTAGCTAATGTGTTTAGAAATTAGTTCAAGCTTTCAGGAGCAATAAGGTCCCAACTTTGTTGTTCCGGAAGAAGGGACCTTTGGGGTCCTGAAAGCTTGCACACTTTTTCAATACAAGTTATCTATTAAAGGTAGCACTTCTACCTTACTTTTCTTTGTCTATGGCTTTATCAGTTATATTATTGAATCAATTTAGCTGGTCAACAATACCGTACTTTATGTAACATGACCACTTTACTGTGAGATTAAACAGCAGCTTTGTAGTTTAGAGTAAAATAATATTTTTGGAGATGCTTACTAGCCACCATTGGGAATGCTCTACCAATTGCTTTACAGCTCCGTCCTGACCACTGCAGCCCTAAAATCCCTGTTCCATATATTTCACTAAGTTTAGGTCATAGGTCAATAAAAAAATAATATACTTTTATTGTAGGTACAGTACCTGCTCATATTGCATGTACACCGAGGTTAGCAGGCTTGCATCATATTTTGAACAAAAGATGCAACTAAATGACTCCTTGTTTTTAAAAAAAAATTATAAGACTAAATTCTTGGAGTCAGGAAGGAATTTATTTTTCCCCCTTATGAGATATCATTGGATGATATGACTCTGGGGTTTTTTGTTTGCCTTCCTCTGGATCAATAAGTAGTATAGATATAGGATATAGGATAAAGTATCTGTTGTCTAAATTTAGCATAGGTTGAACTTGATGGACTTGATGGACGTACGTCTTTTTTCAACATCATCTACTATGTAACTATGTAAGACTAAGGATCAAAATGTAGAATTACTGTATCGGTAATAAATTGCAAGCCAATTTGGGAGGGGCGCTGGATCTGTGTATTTGATTTCATTAAAATCCCTGTCACATTCTTTCCTGAGCTAAGGATGCACCTCTGTCTAAAGTTAGTTGTTATACTCTATCATCAACAGGTCTAAATCTGATAAGCTACTAAACATGCTGTATTTTACAAAGAAAATATGGCACACTGTTATAATAGAGTTTCAATCAAGAGTAATCACATAACTATAAGCTGTATGTGCTTGTAGCCATGAAGTCCAACGTTCTGAGCAGTAATGCATCCAACATCTACATTTCTGTTCTATTGTCATCATTTATATAGGGGCAAATAATAATTGTGCCTGCATTCTCCAGCATTTTGCAGAATTATAATAGTAATACAGTATAATGATGGTGAATTTGACCTAAGCTCTCCCTTACACAAATACAGGTATCCACAAACTGTCCTCTTCCATTGAGAAATGGATCTGGCGTTTCAGGTTTAGCTAGACGAAGGATAACATAAATCTGTGGTTATTATGTAGTGGTAGAGATACTGAAGTTATGTAGCTAGATGCTGTGATCTTGACACAATGTCACTGGTGTTTTTGCTGCTGCAGAGGGATGTTTGTATGAGGAGTATTGAAAAGTCTAAAAGACTCAGACATCACCTGTGCTCACACAGCAGCACAAAGGATTAGTTTGTGATCTAATGGATTACCTTTAATTCTACGTCTGCTTGTCCATTTTACATGCCAGCAAACAAAGAGGACCGTTTCTGGGTGACCACAGATCCTGATCAATATAGAAATATACCGTCTTCGCTGCAATACAGTGACCTTCTATTAGGAAGCTGGTCACAGCAATAGCCTTTGTGACATAGTAATTGCATTAAGAGGTGAATAGAGAAGAATCTTCCCTGCCAGTGCTCAAAGTAAAATACTTAGCTTCTCCTTGGAAATAATTACTAGCTATGTAGCATAATCATCATTTCAAATGCACTTATGTTGGAGGATCCAGGTAAATATAGTGAGTAAAAACTGTGATGAGGTCAATAATGCTCATTGTTAGGGGTGTGGGTAAAACATAGAAAAGGGATGTCAAGGGAACCTAAGTAAACCAGGGACCCTGACCCCTATCTAAATAATAACTCCAACAGCAACCCTTAGAGCTAGACCATAAATATAAAGAACAGTGTCAAAGACATACAGGCATACCCCGCTTTAAGTACACTCACTTTAAGTACACTCGCGAGTAAGTACATATCACCCAATAGGCAAACGGCAGCTCACGCATGCGCCTGTCATCACATCCTGAACAGCAATACCGTCTCCCTACCTGTACCGAAGCTGTGCCCAAGCAGGGAGACTATAGAGCCTGTTACAAATGTGTTATTTACATCAGTTATGCACGTATATAACGATTGCTGTACAGTACATGCATCGATAAGTGGGAAAAAGGGAGTGCTTCACTTTAAGTACATTTTCGCTTTACATACATGCTCCGGTCCCATTGCGTACGTTAATGCGGGGTATGCCTGTATTACTCACGACCCTTGTAACAAAGTGCAGTAGATGCACGTAACGCGTCAGAGTTCCTTCTCAAGATGATTTTGTCTTTTTATTGATGTTTTTGTTTGTCATTGCTGTTCATTAAATTTTTCAACTGAGAATTGCTATCCAGCTTCCGTTTTCACTTCCTGCTTCCGGAACGCATGAAGCACTTGCTGGCACGCTGTGCACCGCCAATTTTTCCCCCATTCAGGGTGATTTCCTATTAGTAATTGCACTAGGCTGTTAGCAGCTGTCTCTAATTGCCTACACAAGCACATCTCTCTAGGCTCTATCACACAACTAGATCATCCTCCATCATTTAAGAGTCCTACACAAATGAAGCCATTATTTTTGTAGAATTTAGGAAGCTAATCTATTCTGCACAAATTCGTACTGTAACATATTGGTCCAAAATGGAAAATTAAAATATAGAATATATTATTAATCTATTGAGTATCCAATATCCAGAGATTGATTCTATTGATGCGTTCTGGTGTTCATTTTATAAATTATATCGGTTCCTTCTTTCTTTTTTGTATTTACTTGTTTTTCTTTATATTGAACAATATTATATTTTCATTAATGAGTCATTCAAAGTAATGTACTAAATTCCAATAATATAAAACATCCACAAACACTAAATATCTTTTTATTAGTGGATCCAGGAATAATGAAAGCATCTATTGTTTTAAAAGGAGTGCCACAACTTCCAAGGGATTACTTCCTTTGTGTCTCATTTCCAAGTGTTGTATATCATTACGAATCCCTAGGCAGCACAATCGATGAAAGATTATAACATTATTATAAGGTTATACAGGTAGAACAAAGTTTCCATGTGCATATCACAAAAGCTTAAACATTTGAAACTTTTAATGCATATGCAAAATGGGCGTTGTATATCTCATTGGCCTAGGCACATTATTACAGTGGAGCATTGCGTTGGCGCTAAATAATTTGAGTTAGTATGTCATGATTAGAGATGGGCGAGATTCCCGGATTTACCCCCAAAATCCCTTTGGCAGTGTAAAATCCGCAAACGTATTTGGTTGGTTTTAATCGGCGCAGAATCATAGAAAACCACCAGCGGATACAATCCATTGACGGATTTATAGAATCCAATCCATGGATTCAGCACCTCGTTGGCGGATTCTTAAAAATCCGTCAAGGGATTTTTGAATCTGCCGAGTGTGTTGGTAATAATAATAATGAAAAAATCAGCAAATCGCTCTTTTTGAGATTGATCTGCTGAAATACAGCCAGGGAGAGAAGCTGCACACCGCCACCTTGTGGCTGGAGGAGTAATTGCACTGCACAGCCCATGCTCCTCTCTGCTCACAAAACCAGGACAGAGATACTGTAGTCGGGACACCGGGGCAGTGCCTTAAAAACCGGGACGTCTGGGCACCCTAATTAGACCAGGGATGGCCTGCATCAGTCCTCAGGAGTCACCAACAGATCAGGTTTTCAGTAGATCCCTGTGTCAGCACAGGTGGCTCACTCATTCTGACTCAGCCACTGATTGAGTCACCAGTGCTAAAGCAGGGATATTTTGAAACCCTGACCTGTTGGTGGCTCCTGAGGCATGAACACTGCCACCCCTGCATTAGATGCTATTCCAATGCTTTCTGTAACAAATGAATGCACGCTATACCAAAGAGCAGTGCTTCATGCTGAGCACCTCTGTACCTGTTTCTCCTGATCCCTTTATTACTAATCTCTTTATGGCTTCAGAGATCAGACAACCACATTAACACTTGGAGATAGATTTGGTTCAAATTTATCAAAACACATTCCATTGATTTCCATTACGAACCGCAAAAAAATAAAACCTAAGGATTAATATTTTAATAACATTAATGATAAATAAGATTTCCTGACCCCCCCCCCCCCCATCTGAAAGCTCTGCCTGCTGAAGACAATCCCAGATTTTGCCACAACAGTATGCGACTATAACAGTGTAGTAAAAGCTGTTTTTTGTTTTGTTTAATAATGTAGGTTCTCTGGGCACAACTGGCAGGATTTGCAACCAAACATCCCGCGGCATGGACAGCTGTGAGGTCATGTGTTGTGGGAGAGGATATGACACTGCCCGCATTACCAAAATGGCAAAGTGCGAGTGCAAATTTCACTGGTGCTGCGCCGTGCACTGCAAGGACTGCCTCGAAACGGTGGATGTGCACACATGCAAAGCACCCAAGGGTGCTGCCTGGAGGGAGAAAACATGACAAACACCAGATCAAATACGGATACTGGACTTGCTTTCATGTAGGAGAAGATGCTATTAAATTATAATAACTTATATTGTACATGTTTGAAGTTACTTATTGTGGTATTGTTGTGTTTATGGAGTGGTATAAGTATAAATTAACAAATTGTGGTATATCAAGAGCATTATTTACAGTAAATGTTTGACCGTGCCAGAAGTGGCTCCCTGTAGCATTTATTTGTAACAACAAAAAATTCCTCCACCCTACAAAGTACAGAAAAGGCAAAAATGTGCCAAAGCACCCCCAAGCCTTTTCCAGTGTCTCTGACATCATGTATTGTTTCAAATGAAAATATTACGATTCTGGATGTGAACATGCAAATGAATGTGTCATTCATAGCTCTCCATTCGCAGCAATTTCCCGAGCACTTCCCCCAGCTGCATTAAATAAGTGGTGCGTTCAGTTTCGGAGCATTGAGATAGTATTACATTTTGTGATCTTCTCTCCTGTTATTTATTGTTACAGTGTAAGATGGCTCACATTATACAAATGAAAGTGTTTAAAATGGGGGTATTCAGGATGAAACGGTTTTAGGTCAAAGTTTTAGTAGCTGTATTGGACCTGGAGAAAAGCACGTTTGTTTGTAGGCTGTGGTACCATTACAGTTGTTCATAAATAAAACTATAGTGTACAACGCTTTTGAACAGTAACCATAAGAGAAGCAACTTCACCCTCTGCACAGAACCAGCCTGCTAAGGGTTAACATCGATGTTTCGTCAGCTCCACCCACTGGAATGTTAATGACCCAGAAGGACAAGAGACTCTAAAGTGGTTCAGAATGAATACAGCTGTGGTTTGTCTAGATCTGCGTTCCCCCAGAGGCAGACAGCCTTTGGTGCAGCCAAAGTGTGTAAGCCAGATGCTGCCATTTGGTGATGTTAAAGCTGCTCTATTGCAATCTGAAATTCACCAGCCCGCTCAGCCCCTGTACCCAATGTTTCAACTTAGGCTCCCTTATACAATTGTAGATCCACGAAACAGGGCCTCTTCTAATTGCCGGCCCATCCAACCTCTTCTAACACAATTGTAACCTTGTCTGTAAATGTTACTTATGCCCATAATCATATCTCTGTCCGTGAATTGTCTGTAAATTGAATGTATTTCCTCTGTTCACACTCTGTGCCCAGGACATACTTGAAAACGAGAGGCAACTCTCAATATATTACTTCCTGGTAAAACATTTTCTAAATATATTTTTACAAATAAATCCACAACGGAGTTGGTGCCAAAATAGCACAACGCGCTGGTATTTACACACTGCATGTGCAGAGAATGTGTAAAATACACTGTTTCGTGGGGTGGATTAACCTCCTTTGTCAACCTGACATTCGCTCCACATATGTAAATACCAGTCAATTCTGCTATTTTAGCACCAACTCCGTAGCGCGGTTGCTTCTCGTCTTATGGTTACTGTTCAGGAGCAGTTGAGAAGCAGAGCGCCATGTGAGATATCCTGCACCAAAGGCAGAGTCATGGTGACCAAGTAAACCATCCTGATGCAGTGGAGTGCTGGTGTTTTCATAGTTAGAGCTTTCGAAACTTCATGGGTACCTTCTTTAACCTACAACACACCTGCTTTCATCCTTATAGTAATTGGCGATTTGGTAGCTTGTGAGATGGGAAACGAACAAATGTCTGCTCCCTACTGCAACAATTGGAATAGCCACCAAGACAGATCACATGGAAACGGTTTCCTGATAGTTATTAAAAGACGGTCTGTTTTGTGAACCCACATTGTTTATTTTTAATTCATTTCTCAAACAGTTTTTTTGTTTGTTTTCTTAAGTGTTTCATTCTGCGTGAATATCCGGGGAAATTAAAGCTGCAGTTTATAGTTTTGGATTCCAAATCTGAAAATCAGCATGTTGAAATATAAAGCAGTGCAGAGTATGATTTCATAGTAGTACCAGCCACCTAAACTTTGTCTAAGATCAATGGCCCTAAAACATTACTGAACCCGGCATTAAATGGTAGCTGCTGATCCCCTCTGCCCAGTACTAACACCATCTAACACTTGAAAAGCAGCCACAAGGAAATTAGAGGAATATCTCTCCTGTTGGTCATTAGAAGGGACTAGAGATCAATGGGACAGGAACACAAGATTCAAGGTAAGATGATACGCTACAGATGCAAGTTACATTGTATTTTACCAAGTACAATAGAATTGTATATAAGACGATTTTATTCCCCTTGCTTTTCTGCAGCAAGCATATATCATCTCTGTGCATCAGCGTCAGGCACCATCATTTTTCAGATAAGTGGTGCTGCCTTCAGAACTCAGAGTATCCCATGTACCATAAAGAATAAAGTACCTTGTCACTGAGTATTAATGTGTACATCACTATAGAAAAAAGAGCCTTACGCCATAAGTGTGTGTAATTTGGCTGCGGGCTGAACGGCTGGGCAATTGTAAATTGCCACCCTTGCTTTCCACACCTTTCCAGGTGCTTGCATGCAGAGGCACTGCTCACAATCTATATGCCCGTCCATTTCATTCTTCTGATAAGCTTAGTACAGTTTCATACCCTTATTTGGAGCTGGATACATAAGGTTGTGGGCTCATATCTTACTTGTGTAACACAAACTGTATGATTTTAAAGAAAGTTACTTTCCCGGTATCTCCATTTGCCCATCTGTAACCAAGTGATGTTATAAACCATATCCACTTCACCCCTCCTCTCTTAGGAATCTGCATTCAGGAAGTCTCAATTATAGCACTTTAAACTGAAATGTACCATATGTAATAGTTTATTTTTCTTGTGTTCCTAGTATCGGAGTTTAACTGGTTGTAATTTTCCCTGTCAATAAATATTTCACTGTTTGACAAATTTGTATTTGATAAAAATAAAAAATTTAACCATTGACTGCAAATTTAAAACGGCAATTTTTTTTTTAACACCACATAACTCAAAATGTTAAGATTGGAGAGAAATCGGGTGGCAAACTCACATTTCACTTTGTCTGCGCCTGTTTGATGATCACAGGCAGCGGTCATTTTCAAGAAAGGAGGCAACGGAAGAGAAACTCAGCAGGGACAATATGATGGCATAGATTTAACATGGTAATCACACAATTTAATGCTGCGAACTCAAGGGGCCATTTAATCTCACATTTTATTTCTGTGAGTTGGAGTGGGACTAAAGAGAGAGAGGGGGGAAGCATCAAAAAGAGACCTTTGAAAGTGGCAAAACAAAAGGGGGGGATAACATTCACTCTAGTTGGTAAAAAAAACATTTGGGGTGTAGAATTTCAATGAGATTAGGTTCAATTATTGGATTTCGATTAGAAAAGATTATATGCAGCAATCATTATTTTGGTCCCGAATGTGAATTTGACAAAGCTATCAACATCTTATTGGTGTTACATGTCTCTGCTATGGAGAAATTCAACTTGTGTGTAAATCCTTGAACTTCGGCAGGAGGTTATGCATTGTAAGAGCTACAGGTATCAACGGGAAATGGCGGTTCAATCATTTTTACTTGTGCAGACAAAATAGAAACTTTTTATAAATGCAAACCTTTGTATTTGTTTCGTGCCAATAATCCACTGGAGGAAAAAGAAGGTCTTCCATTTCCATGAACATGCTTTGGGATACAAATGTAGATTAAAGCTCTTTTTGTAGCTAATCATGACAAAGCTTTGGCAAATATGATGTCACGGTTCGGAGCCCAATTTGGATGGGTGTGATTATTAAAAGCCCCCTGAGATGACACCATAAGCATCAAATGATTCTTAAAGCAACAAGGAAGTGCCACATTTATCCTGCCGTACACAAAAGTTTATTTGTAACTTTTTTTATGAAGGCAAAATATAAATCGAACTGAACATTATTATTTTCTCTTTTACAACAAAAACGGTTTGTATATGAGAACAGACAGTCCATTCATTTTGTAGGTCATGTAACGGTTTCCCTTTTTATCATGCTTGGTTGCAGTCAACAAAAAGTTGGCAGATAAGATGTCATGGCAATCTGGTCGTGCTGCAGGAGGCTCAAATCCGGGTGAGTTGGTGCCACAAACTGGAAGGAAGGATGCTTTCCACTTTCTCCATTACAAAGTTTAAAGGGGCAAACAGGGTGCTTAAGAACTGTGAAAAATAGAAGACAGGTGAATTAGAACCAGAACAGGTAAAACAAGTCATTTGGTTTGTAATCTTATACAAACATTAGCACTCTATACTGATGTGCTGGGGAATTCTTATACCTAAGTCTATGCCTTTTAAAAAAAACAGGACGTGATAGAGTAGAAAATGCATTATGCCTGTGAGGAAGCTCCCGTATTATACAGTATGGTTTGTCCTGATTCTTGTGTAATAAATGGATATTTTTTGGAAAGACCTTCCACTTCTTCTTTGACATTGATGCGACACTGACTGAGAATCAAACCGTACAAACATACTACAAAACACATAAAGAAACATCAGCCAACTTTTACCATCTGCTTTTATGCAAGTCAATATCTTGGAGATATTGCAGGCTAAATATACAAGGATCACTCTAGTCAAGACTTAAATACATACTTACTGCTTTTGCAAAAACTCCCATAAGCTCTGGAAACTGGTGTGTGAGGAGAGCCAGCATGGCTGTGAAGGAGCACAAGCCGGCAGTGAAGAGGATGAAAAAAGGAAGTTCCTTCTTTGGGTAAACTGAAACTTCATGAAATGCTACAAGAAAGAACAGGTAGAGACGAACACTGCTAGAACAAAATACCTTTCAAATCCATCATACCAAATTTACAAGACATGCACATACGCCATACAGAATGGATTAATGGTTAGGCCAGTGTTTTTCAACAGGGGTTCCTAAGAAACCTTGGTTCCCACGGGCATCTCTAAAGGCTTCCCTGCAATTTTCAGATTATTTGAAAATCGTACCAAATACAGAAGATTATACAATGTATCTGATCTCATACGCACTATTAGAGAGGGTTGGGGTTCCTTACAATGCATCTGATCTCAGACGCACTATTAGAGAGGATTGGGGTTCTGCAAACAATATAATTAACAATATAAAGTTGTATACCACTGGGTTAGGCACGGGGACTCAACTGGTTCAAGACCATCTGTGTGCTTTGTGGGTACTTCCCTTTCTCAGTTTGTACTTAGAATTTGTCAGGTGCAAAAAATGACCTGCCCTACAATGAGCTAATCTTACAACACACTGAGAGAAATTACTACAAAAATAACCAACTATTGTCAAAGGGGCTGGGAAAATGCAGACTATGAAATCAGACATGGTCAATGGAAAAGGATTCCTGTGTAGATATTTTTTGTACTGTACCAACTTTATGGTATCTCTGAAAATAAGAGTTGCGTCAAAGACAGCATGTGCACTATGCCATTATTCCCCATTAATTCCTTTCCCCGGGAAAGTTTAGTACATTTGCATTAAATTATTTATCAAAATCTGGTGATTTTTTGTTGTTGTTAATTTTAAAAACAAATTTAAGACTAATTTTACGTTAACGTTCAAATCGAGAACAATGGATTACAGATTTTGAAAAGACAATGTATTTTACTAGCTAGATGTTTAATCAAATGTTATTGCTTTCGATGGTTGACATCCAGTCAATTCATCAACTTTTATGCATTCTACACACAAGACATTTATATGGAGAATTGTGTGTACCAAACTGTCTTGGAAAAAAATAGTATTATATACCGTACATCTGCTATGCTCAATGTGCTGTTAGGGTTATACATTACAGGATAACCTTTGCAATGAATTAAAAACAGTCATGCTGCGCTCTAAGAATTAATGCTGACACTTACATGGCAGTAGTTCTCTGTCTGCTGTTTCTGTACAGATGGGGTAAGGGTAGAAAAGGTGACCTTTTTCCAATGGGTAAGGGATCATTCTGAATGCTGAAAAGCATAAAGGAAAACACATTGAGTATTCAACATAGGATTTATGCACATCTGAAGGTCAATGGAAATACAGTGTCTGGGCTTGTATAAATCATGCCTTTAACGTTTTTCAGTTTCAGCAGTTACAGTAAATACTGTCACGATTATGTTATTACATTATATATTATTATACAAGTGTAATTAATCTAGGACAGCGGACAGAGGACTAATACACAGTAGGGTGCTGAATGGGTTAACAAAGCATTAATTTAATGGACGGTGTAAGTGTAAAGTATTCGTTTTTATAGGGTAATCGCCAAGACTGGAGAAACTAAAAGGAGGGCTGTCCTCTAGTATATCAAATTATTATTATTATTACTACCATATCAAAAGATTTTCTTTAAACAGGAAACATTTTAGTATGAAGCTATCACTTTATAGCTTTGACTATTTTCCGACTTTTTTAAAGTGATTTGGCTGGAAGAGGTCCTGGTACTATGAAGGGAAAACAATGTTATCCCGGGAAGCACTTTAACGGATACGTCTCTTTTTATGTGTTATTACAGTACAATGACTTTTTTGTAAAATGAATTTATTCTTAGAATACAACAATGTGATTAACATTTCTTTTGTTTCTTCGCAAGTGGTTATCATGGATAGGTGGTATGATCTGTGATACAGACAAGGATTAGAAGTTTCTACATACAGAGGTTCCTCACTTATCGTACGGTATTATGGTTCTGCAGCCCCTCTGTGCTACAGTATAAACATCAAGTGAGGGAGACGTGGGTGGAGGAAGATTATTATTACACTGCAGTTTCTCATCGTTCTAGCGCACATATCACGTAACATACCCAAAATAGCAACCGCCTAGCAAGAAGAATGTAAGGATCCCGATAGTACATTTTTGACCATTTCTATATGCACATGCATATATTTTATCATCTTTAGGCTCGAACACAAATGATCACATTTAGGCTCCGTATCCAACAGGTTTCAAGGTTTGGGAAGACACTCCTGCTTCTAAACGAGAGAGACTTCACCATTGACATGTAGGAGATTCAGCAGGTGTTACATCTATTCTCAAGCCTAAAACCGTTGTAGGACTAAAACCAAATGGGCATTTTGCAAGGTACGCTTCTATGCGCCCAATATTTATTTATTTTTGCCAGTGAATGAATTAATTCTCTTATTCTATACATACTAATTAATATGTGCAGTACAGTATGTGTTGGGTTTCTCTAAAATCTACAGCCGCAATGGCTAATCGTTGATGACAGGTGTGAGCAGGTAGCGCAGATGGAGCATTTTCATCATGTAATTTGGAATATTGTGGTCAGAAGTAAAGCTGTAAGAAATCTAAGTCTTGTGAAACATACAGATGTTGTAAGCAAGTTTTTCCTATTTTTAACTGATTTGGGAATTACAAATGTCACACACATTTTTCTTTACTTTTAACAGGTTTTCAGACATTAAGCTACAATGCTACACAAACATTAGACATTAAAATGTCTGTATTACTGTTTGATATCCTGAGTACAGTATTATTTATTTTGTTTTTAAACACCTGTGAATAGTGCACAATTGAAGTTGACAAAATTCACATTTTTAATGAAAACAGTTTTTAATGTGAAGCTCAATATCTTCATGTTGGTTCAGTGAATGCTGACTTTCCTAACACTTTTGTTACGATCACCATCTTACATTTAACCTGGTTAAGAACAGCTACTGTACAAGTGACTCAAATAGATTGCTGATAATTGCACTTACAAACACATGAACAAAACAATTAGTAAAGCAAAGTGCAGTGGAACACATGAAAAAAAGGTCCAAAATGAATGCTAAATCTCCAGTTAATATTGATGCTCAACATTTATGCAATCGAGTTGTTGCACCCCTAATTAATTCCTGATCTAGGCCGCCAAAAGACCAACCAACATGTACACAGATTCCAACTTTTACTTAATCAAAATGTGCGCTGCAATTTATCTAACAAAGGAATGGGGGGAAAAAAATTATTTTATAAAAAAAAATATATATATATATATATATTTTTTTTTCCAGCAACCTTGTATCATCAGTCACCTCCAAACTAAAAGGAATGCAGAGGAACACAGGGAAGTTAATAGAATGTTTAGACATTGGAATCCACTGTGCTATGGTTTAAACAATACCAGTTACATGTCTCAAGTTATGCAGTAATACGCCCATCAAAGCTGTCAGCAGACATATTTATTTTAGGCTTAAAAGTGTAAAAGAAGAGCCTATGAAGACAAAATAGTGTAATATAGAATGGCAGGGTGCAGCCAACATATGGCATTTATTTTGGTACATAAATCACTAATGTCTGAAGTATATTTAAAAAATACAAACAGCATGTATAGGATTTCATAATTTACAACCAAGTAAGCCAGGATAACCCTGGTATTATTCTGAAGATATACAAGGTCTTGTCACATTGGAAATCAAATATGCAGAGCTCTTTACTGGAGCAATCTCACACAAAAGAACATATGGCCTTCAAGAGTCAAATGTTCAAATTGTTCCAATCAAACATGTTAACAACAGCGGATGCTTATGGTCACTAGAGTGATATATTCACATTGTAATCACCATTCGAGTAACAATTTACATCAGACACTCCGAAATTAAAACCAGGGAAGGACAATTAAACATAGCACGCCTAATCTGCCCGTTTTTCTGATATACTGTGCAAGACCTCTCGTTTCAACATTATTTTCTGAACTATATACTGTATACTGGCAGCACCATGTCGATATCCTTGATGTATTAACACGTTTCTATTATATCCTTCCTCTCTTCTTCCATGCTGGAACTGTGCTTTCATCTCTGGTCTTTATTGATATATTTTCTGATGTAAAACTTTGTATAAAGAAAATAAACTAAAATGGTGCAACCTTAATTATGTTTATATCCATCCAGAGATATTGCCCTAAGAACTAAAAACACAGTACTCTATGGCGGAGATTCATTCAGTTCAATGGCAGTTACTGCCAAATCGGGATGCAATACCCTGCAGAGCTCAATCGATTATGACCTAAGTGAGATCTTAGCAATGACCTATAAAGTGGCATTACAACCATCCATTTTCTGATGCAAATATTTGAACAGATGAAACCAATGACTTTGCTAATTTAATCAGCCTACTTCTAAATCACCCTAATGGTGTTATACACCATTAATGTTTTTTGCCCCTGGGTCTTTATAGCACGAGTGCGTGAATTGTAGTTTTCACACTCTTGACCATTCCTCGTGTTTACCTAAATCATTTATCAATTTGTTTGCTGCTCCTGAAGAGTTTTCTTTATGCCATCTGCAAAACGCTATTCTTTTCTTCCAGGCCATGTGTAACCACGGACAACAGCAAATGTTTTCCCACATCCAGTTCTCCACTGTTCTTGTCAGCTTTCAGATGTCTATAAAATAAGCGTGTGTGCGTAATCAGAGTCTTGAAGTAAGGGCAGTAGCTGCAGCGGCCATCTTAGATTTGGGCAAAGCCCTTGTGACTGGTTCCTGATTTGTTGCAAGTGAAAGGTCAGTTTCTGTTTAGGAGGGGAAGGTAGGATGGACTGGAGGCCACGTTAAGATCTCTCAGGCATAGGCTAGCCCCACTAGGCCCCTGATTAACGGTCAGAATGTGTATATGAGGGTGGCCCTAGAGATAGGGAAATCTTTACAGTGGTAGTTTTGTTTATTGCTGTAACACAGACTGACTGCATTCTGAGGTTCAAAGCAGGAACCCTGTGCTGCAGTTCCAGCTGCGAGGAGTGAGGAGGGGATTATTGTCCGAGACCCTGCTGCAGGCGACAATTAGCCTGTCTTTCCTGGGAGTTAGGCCACTGCTCACAAGCTTCAAAAAGGTTTAAAAAGCAGCACATCATTGATTCAAGGGGTAGAGCTACTCTGAACTCTTCAACTCAGCCAGTGGGTGATTAGCGCCTGGGTCTAGTTCTGCTTCTGGAAATGCCAGCCCATCTAAAGAGCCTGTGCAGGCAGATGTGTTGCAGCAGCGGTTTGAGCACATGTCCATAGCTACCAAATGCTAAAGGCCTTATCGTATTGTATTGTATGTCTTTATTTATATAGCGCCATTAATGTACATAGCGCTTCACAGCAGTAATACATGTGGTAATCCAATAAATAACAGATAATATAAATAACAGATCATGGGAATAAGTGCTTTAGACATTAAGGAAGAGGAGTCCCTGCTCCGAGGAGCTTACAGTCTAATTGGTAGGTAGGGAGAACGTACAGAGACAGTAGGAGGGAGTTCTGGTAAGTGCATCTGCAGGGGGCCAAGCTTTATGTGCCATGTGTTCAGAATAGCCACAGTCCTATTCATATGCTTCTTTAAGCAAGTGTGTCTTAAGGTGGGTCTTAAAGGTGGATAGAGAGGGTTCTAGTCGGGTACTGAGGGGAAGGGCATTCCAGAGGTGAGGGGCAGTCAATGAAAAAGGTTTAAGGCGGGAGAGGGCTTTAGATACAAAGGGGGTAGAAAGAAGACATCCTTGAGAAGAACGCAAGAGTCTGGATGGTGCATAACGAGAAATTAGGGCTGAGATGTAAGGAGGGGCAGAAGAGTGTAAAGCTTTAAAAGTGAGGAGAAGAATGGAGTGTGAGATGCGGGATTTGATCGGAAGCCAGGAGAGGGATTTCATGAGGGGAGATGCTGAGACAGATCTAGGAAAGAGTAGAGTGATTCTGGCAGCAGCGTTTAGGATAGATTGTAGGGGAGACAGGTGAGAGGCAGGAAGGCCGGACAGCAGGAGGTTACAGTAATCAAGACGGGAGAGAATGAGGGCCTGAGTCAGAGTTATCTGGGGTATACCTACTCCGGTGGGTGAAGAGAATTTCAGACAGTGGAAAGATCACACCCTCCAAGATACTGGATGAATGGTCATTTTCAGAGGTAGTCAAGAGGCAGCGTAGTGTGTCTGTGACAGCCGGCAATAGATAGTGAGAATGTATAGAGAACTGAATCCAGACGCTACTGCTTGGGCACTAGTGGATGCCCTGAATGATGCCTATGGGATCGTGGAAGATGCGGTTGAACTCGGCCAGTTCCATGCTCTCAAACAGAAGAATGATGAGGACTTGTCTGCCTTCATTCGGCGCTTTCACATCGTACTATGGACACTAATAACAAAGAAGCTCATTCCAATTTCTGCAGTAGATGACTATCGAACAAAACAACTCTTGAGAGGAGTGTTTCCCTACCATCCCATAGTCATTATGCTTCGGTATTCCCTCACAAAGAAGAATCCTCCCAGTTTCAAGGACATAATGAATGAGGTGAAAGAAGAGGAAGATAACTTACGGTTTTACTTTTCCCCTAAAACTGCTTCAACTCCAGTTAAAGGAAAAGGGGCAGTGGATCCTAAACTGGTAATGGATATAGTAGTACTTCTTAATAGGTTACCCGAGATGGATGTTTAATCTGGAGCTATTCCAAAGAACTCTCCCACGGCTATCCCAAGGACGCCTAGGGAGTCAGCATCTCGATTCAGTCCTAAAGATAGAAGCAGGATCCAATGCTATGGATGCAGAGAGGAGTGCCACTCAGTCAGAGAATGCCCACAGAAGGTGAACTCTAACCAAGCCACCCTTACGTATGCTGCTAAGACTGACTGTCAAAAGTCACGCCGCATGAAGCACAGAAATCAGGCGGATCGAAAGGACAAGGCGAAGCGAGGTGGGATGCAAAAAGAGTTGGTCCCAAGTCTCTGGTACGAGTGTTAATTGATGGGATCTACGCATCAGCATTACTGGATTTCAGATCACTGGTGGCTATAATCTACCGGTTATTCTATGACACTCATCTGAAGCGTTTGTCCTTGAAGTCAGCGGAAAAGATTACACTGTGGGGCCTCAGAAGCCAGGATTATGCCATCCATGGCTTTGCCAAAGCACAGATTGCGATACCCTAACTCAACATTGCTATGGTGCACCTGATGGAAGCATGAATTGCTGAAGACTTGCCCAGATAATGATAGCAAGAACGTACTGAATCTGAAGACTCCCTTTGGAAATAAATGGACCCCGGCCTGTGAAGATGCCTTCCTGTGGTTGAAGAAGAGTCGTTCAGAAGCCCCTGTGCTGGCCTATGCTAATCAAGATAAATCATACGTTCTACATGTGGATGCCAGTTTCGATGGGCTGGGAGCAGTACTTGAAAGCACTCCACGGGACTCAGACCCATCGCTTATGTCAGCCGCAGGTTTGTTCCCTAGTAAGAAAAACTATCCGGTACATAAGTTGGAGTTTCTGGCTCTGAAATTGGCCTTTGTCGACAAACTCCATGATTACCTCAATGGAGTATCCTTTGAGGACAAATAATACAATTACGTATATTTTTACAACTGCAAAGCTGGATGCCACAGGCCATAGGTGGTTGGCAACTTTGTCCAACTACAGTTTCACCATGAAATACAAACCCAGTCCGAAGAACACTGGAGCAGATTCTCTGTCCAGAAGGCCAAGTTTGGCTCTGGATAACGGAGAGTGGGAAGAGATACCAGGTCCTGGGATTCGTGCCGTGTGTTCTACTGCTGTTATTAAGACTGGAAAAGTAGGATAGTTGCAGATTCCTTGGGTTGCCATCCCAACGCCCTATTGCAGCCCTACTGTATTGTCATTGAATAAATGGTCCATAAAAGGGTGTGAAGAGATCGTTGCTCAGGTACGAGACTCCATGGTAGAACCTGTATGACAGGCCATGAGGGAGAGGAATTCAGAGTTAGTAAAGCAAGCACCCGCAGAGGTGGTTGCCCTCCTCATGAGACAGTGGAACAAATTTCAGCTAGAAGATGGCCTGCTCCTTGAGTTGTTTCATACTATAATCATACTGATGGAAAACAAATCATTCTTTCAAAAAAAGATTGCAGTATATGGTCTTGAAATCCTTGCTTGATGGGGCATCATGGAGTGGAAGAGACATTCGGTGGCGATCTAACCGAATTTAGTCAGGTGTGGCAAGGATAATCGGCTAAATGGCCCAATTCAAAAAAAATATTAAAGTACACAATAAACAATCTATAGTGACCAATCGCTTACGCAGTGAGCAAAGATAAACAATGTGTGTTACATATATGATGACTATTAATTGTGACAGAAAAGTAGTGACAAGATAACAATAATATGTAAGAGATTGTTCACCTTCAGCACTAGTAATAGAAAGTGAAAAAATAAATAATACCAGACTGGCTATGATAAAAAAATCCTCCACTTAACCCTTAAATATGAGACCGTTTCAAATGTCTCTTCTTGCGCGATGACTTAAAAGAATAGAGGAGCAGGAGCTCCCGACTTACCCATTGTTTTAATGCTGTGAATAATGAATTTCCTACTTACTACACTCACCTGAGCGTTCATCTACCTGTTTGCCACGTCTTGCGATTTGCTTGAAATATTTGCCTGAATGTGAGTACAAAATTCAGATTTATCAGACACTTCAACATTCAGTCTGAGACGTTACTATTCTATGGTGCCTTTTTTGTGTTCTCTCTTATGGTGCTGTCCCCTGCTTCCCTATTCTTTGAAGACTTCCTATGTATAGAGCCTGACTCCAGAGGAATCGGAAATGTCCTGGTAATTATTGATCATTACACCAGGTACGCACAGGCCTTTCCCATCAGAGATCACTATGTGCTACCCAACAAGCTGCATTCTGATCCGGGTCAAGACTTTAAGAGCAGGCTCATTAAGGAACTATTGAAACTACTTAGGATTGAGAAAACCTGTACTACCCCGTACCTCCCTGAAAAGGATGCTCTGCTTGAAAGATTTAATAGAACTCTGTTTGACATGCTGGGTACTTCAAAGGTATCTGAAGAAAAAAAAAAAGAGTTGGAGCAAGCATGTAGAATATTTTGTCCATGACTACAACTGTACTCGACACCGAGTCCACTCGGTTTTCTCCTTACTTCATGATGTTCGGTAGCGAAGCTAGATTGCCAGTTGATATTCGGTTGGGAGTGTCCACGGATGGAGTGCATAACACTGCTAATTATCATCAGTATGTTCAACGGCTGAAAGAGTGCCTTCACAAAGCCTCTCAGTTGGCAGAATAAAACACTGCCAAGCTGAATCAGAAAAAGCAGCGAAGGTATGACTGTACGGTACGCTAAAGAGATCTCAGACCTGGAGACCAGGTTCTACATCGGAATTTGGGAATACCAGGAACGCATAAACTGGCTGACAGGTGGAGAGACATCCCCTTTGAAGTGGATTCCAAGTTGCCTGGAACTGCTGTATATCAAATTAGAGACCCTGAAGGTAGAGTCAAGGTCTGGAATCGAAACCAGCCCCCAAGTTAATGACTTGTCTGGAAAAGGTAGTGTGAATGATACTTTTAACTCTCTTGGAGTTACTTCTTTGGATAAAATTTGTCCACCGGATTAGCCTAAAATTTCTCCAGAGGAGCCAAACCTTTGATGTCCCTACCTCAGAGGGTGGGGAAGAAGAGACTGTCTTTTGATAATGAAGAATGGTGGCTAATGCTAGATGGAGAATCTCATACCAGTCCTACCAACTTTACTCCTCAACAAGGAGTAGGTCTCTGAACCCTGAAAGTCCAGCGTTTCTGCCGCAAAGTGATTATTCTGATATAGATTGTAGCCCTATGAGAGGACCGAGGCCTCAGGCCACTGGAGACCTCTCCAACAAAAAGCTTGTGAGGGGACCCCTGAGCCTTCAGGCCTTCCTCCCAGAGAGATGACGGGGCAGATGGTAAGGCGTTCTACACTTAGGGTTACTCATAACTCCATGGGAGAACCCCACTATGAGTCTCAGCACTCTACCCTACAACAATTTGCTTCTATAATCACAGTGTTCGCAGGTGTCTTTAACACACTGAGTAGAATTGGGGTCTTGAAGTAAGGGCAGTAGCTGCTGCGGATTTGGGCTGCTTGGATTTGGGCAAAGCTCTTGTGACTGGTGAATGTGTTGCAAGTGAAGGGTAAATTCCTGTTTAGGAGGGGAAGGGATAGGATAGACTGGAAGCCATGCTAGACTCCATCATGCATAAGCCAGCCCCAGATAGGTCCCTGAGTCACATCAGTGTGTATATAAGTGTGGCCCTAGAGATAGAGAGATCTTTACAGATGTAGCTCTGTGTATTGCTGTCACACAGACTGTGTCTGCATTCTTGGAGAATCAAAGCAGGAACCAAGGACACCACGCTGCAGTGCCATCTGTGAGGAGTGAGGGAATTGTTGTCCGAGACACTGCTGCGGGGGACAATTAGACAGTCTTTCAAGGGAGTCAGGCCACCGCTCACTTGGATGGGTGAGATTGTCACTGGGACTCCAGGGCTTGAGAACGTGGGTTCACATTGCTATGTGTATGAGCAAATGCATGCAATTAATGTTATAGCATGTATATGTTATGTTTATGTTACTTATTGTTGGTAAAGTTATATATATTGTTCACTCCATTGCTATGTGCGTGTCCATTGTGTAATATATAGTTTTCCTGATAGGAATTGTCCCTGGTCTTATGCAGGTCCCCTGTAAGGTGGAGGCACTGCAAAACTCGTTACCCCAATCACATTCAGCGGAGGCTCAGGATTCGTCCTAATAACCAACAGGTGAGGTCCAGGTACACCTTTTCCCACCACCGTGGGAATACCCAGGAAAGGGGTGAGATATACAGTTGTGTGAAAAAGAAAGTACACCCTCTATGAATTCTATGGTTTTACATATCAGGACATAATAACAATCATCTGTACCTTAGCAGGTAAATACAACCTCAGATGAACAACAACACATGACATATTCCACGTTGTCATGATTTATTTAACTTTAGTTAAAACTAGCTTTAGTTTTGAAAGAACTTAGACTGGTGGTGGCTGTGAGAGTCTCCGGTAAATTGTTCCAGTTTTGGGGTGCACGGTAAGAGAAGGAGGAGCGGATGGATACTTTGATGAACCTTGGGACCATGAACAATCTTTTGGAGTCAGATCTCAGATGATAAGTGCTGCATGTGGTTGGGGTGAGGAGCTTGTTCAGATAGATGGGTAGCTTTCCCAGAAAGTATTTGAAGGCAAGAAAGGAAAAAGGAACTTTGCGCCTAGACTCAACTGATGACCAATTTAGTTCTTTGAGCATTTCGCAGTGATGTGTGTTGTAGTTCATTGGAGAACAAAATGGCATGCTGAATTGCAGAGGGTATCAAGTTTGCTAAGGTGGGTTTGGGGTGTGTTTGGGGTGCCGAGCTGTATACTAGGTCTCCATAGTCGATAATTGAAATTAGCATCTGCTGTGCGATACGCTTTCTGACCAGCAGACTTGGGGAGGATTTGTTCCTGTAAAGTACACCTAGTTTGGCATAGATTTTGGATATCAGGGTATCAATGTGCATCCCAAATGTTAAATGGGAGTCAAACTATATGCCCAAGTATTTAAAACTAGTAACAGGAGTTAGGGTGGTATTAGCATTGGTTCTGATCTGAGCTCAGTCATTGGAAGCTTTAAAAATGTAGTCTTGGTCCCAAATACAGCTCAACCCCGTTATAGCGCGATCCGCTATAACGCAGTTTGAACATGGATCCCGAATTTTAAAAAAAAGTTTTGTTTTTTTTTTGCACACACACACACTCACAGCACACTACACTCACAGCACACAGCACACAGCACACTGCACACTGCACACTGCACACTGCACACTCTCACAGCACACTGCACACACACACAGCGCCCCCCCAACCACCCTACCTTTGCTGTCAGCTGCTGGGGCATTGTGGGGCTGCTGGCGGGGATCGGTGCGAGGCTGGGGGATTGGTGCGGGGATCGGTGGTTGAATGGTGTGGAGCTGCTGAGGGGAGTGCGGGGAATGCTGGGAGAAGTATGGTGGCTGCTAGAGGACGTATAGGGCTGCCGGCGCCTCACTCCACCTCTTCCCTCTCCTCCCAATCGGGCGCGCGGCGGCCATTTAAAAAAAAAATTAGCGCAACCCAGGTTATAGCGCTGTCGGATCGGGTGGCCCCCGAGGACCATGCTATAACGGGGTTGAGCTGTACCATTTACAGTCTTGTGAGTGTTTAAAAACAGTTTGTTTTGGGAAATCCAATTTCCGAGTCTCAAAAAGTCAGTTGAAGTATGTGTTCAAGATCGGAGAGGCTAGGGCTGTGTGCATATAAGATTGTGTCATCTGCATACATGTGTATTGAAGCTCCCTTACAAGCTGTAGGAAGATCATTGATGAAGGCTGAAGAGTAGGGACCCCAGAACAGAGTCTTGCGGGACACCACAGGTGATATCCAAGGGGTTGGAGTTAGAGCCTGCGATAGACACATGTTGGGATCTACCTGATATGTAGGAATGAAACCAGTTTAAAGCATGCTTCCCTACTCCAGAGCACTGGATCATGTTATCTTGCTTAACAAACTCAACAATAATCAAAAGCCTTTGTACAATCTAGGAATATTGCACCAGTGAGTTGTCCCAGTTCCATTCCACACTGGATTTCATTGCAAACTTTTAGCAGGGTAGGTAGTTACCGTGGAGTGTTTGGGGCAAAAGCCACATTGGCTTTGGCTACAGTATTTACATGACGTAAATACTGTAGCCAAATCCCCCAGACAGTCACTAGATTCATATACATATGGACATACATCCAGAATATTATAAACAGAAAGTGCTGCTGCAATGAAGTTCTAGTACAATTCAGGATCTTCTACGAGTCGCAAAAAAATCTGAGTGACGTGATTGATACGATTAAAGCTGTGAATATTGTATGTCTGTTTTAGTAAGGCGAGAAGTGTGCACATGGGGCAGGAAGGAGTGCACAGAGAGGAGCGGAGAGACAGCAAGGAGCGGGGGGGAGACAGATGAGATGAGTAGGAGAGGAGGGAGTGTAGTGTGCACAGAGAGGAGCAGGAGCAGACATATTAAGGCAGGGAGTGCAAAGAGAAGGGAGGCGAGAGTTCAAAGAGGAGGAAGGCATAATGGAGGAGAGAGTTAGGTGGGGACGAGGTTACAAGAGACAGCAAGGCATTACAGGGAGGGATGAAAACAAAGAGGAATGTTTAATAACCTTTAAGATCGGCGTATGTCCTGCCGGGTAAAGCTAGTTTAAATACAATCCACCTTGTCAAACCCTTGTTGAGAACGCTCTCTTTGTTTTCTTAGGCCTCAATTATAGTGGCCGCGTGCGTGAAACAGCACTACGCGAGTACACGTGTGTTCCTCTACAAGGCCGCCCATAGTGCAGAGCGACCGCGCGGCGGATTTTTGAAAATACAATTGAATTTGTTATTTTCGCGCGTCAGGTGAACAGTTCAGCCAATGACAGCGACCCAGCCTGGTGACGTCGCCACCACGCCTCCCCATCGCCTCCAGCCAAGTGCATGTTCCGCGCGCGCACGCCGCAACTATAATCGCAGCCTTAGATGATGACACGAATTGAGGAAATTATTATACTGGACCTCTTTACATCTCTCCAGAGCGAACCCTGGCATCAAGAACACCGCATGTGGCGCTCTGCCCACAAAAGGACAGAAACAGCCCAATTTGTAAATAGGAAAACACAGTGTTCTTCCATTAAGTAGCTTGTACTGCAAACATTCAGAGAAATTCTTGACACCGAGAACAGAAAGTAGAGATCAGCTGTGCCAGACTGCCACTGAAGCATGCTAGAATGCTATGTTCTCCGTATGTGTCTCATTGTTCAAGATATTTCAAATGATAGTAGACGCCAAAAAACTCATAGTAGACGCCAAAAAACTCATGTTATTAATTGAATACTTATGTTCATCATTTATGTAACATTTAATTGTCGGCACAATATTTGCTTTCCTTTTTATAATCCTTTGTCATTTAAAATCTTCAGTATTACTGCATATAACCCCACTTCTGTCTATGGCCCTTTTCTTGCCCATCACTGAGCTATAACGAAGCCTTTTGAGCGACGCCAAGGTGTGTTTTCAGATGGATGACAAATGACACAGTGTATTGTCAGCAGAAGCAAAAACAAGTCAGCGAACACTTGTGTATAAATAGGCTTAAAGGGATCAATATTTCAGTCGTAGCTACAAAATCTAAAAGAATGGCAAGTGTCAATGCAGTGTTTCCAAATAGTGTAACAGGAAATGCAACATTTACAGGTAACGTCACTCCTTATACCCAGTTTTATGAATGACAGTGGTATGCTTAATGGGTTAACCCAGGGGTTCTCAACTCCAGTCCTCCAGACACCCCAACAGGTCAGGTTTTCAGGATATAACTGCTTCAGCACAGGTGGCTCAATCAGTGGCTCAGTCGGTTAACTGAGGAAGAAGTGCATAGGCGGCTTACATAGTTACATAGTTACATAGTAGATGAGGTTGAAAAAAAAAAAGACTTACGTCCATCAAGTTCAACCTATGCTAAATTTAGACAAGATACTTTATCCTATATCTATACTTACTTATTGATCCGGAGGAAGGCAAACAAAAAACCCCAGAGTCATATCATCCAATGATATCTCATTAGGGGAAAAATAAATTCCTTCCCGACTCCAAGAATTGGCAATCAAATGACTCCCTGGATCAACATCCTTCCCATGTATACTTATTTGGTATATCCCTGTATACCTTTCCTTTCTAAAAAGATGTCCATGTAAATTGGTTGTAGACGGCGGTGCAACTGCTATTGAAAAAATATATGACCAGTACTGCAAAAAGGAACTAGGTGCAAAAATGTATTGAAGGCACGTTAAAAACAGTAAGTACTGATATCCCTTGGTAGGAGCACGCCGACAGCACCAGGATCTCCACATGGTCAGCAGTGAGTAACTTTATTACACATGTTACTTCATTTATGTGATCATCCAGCTCCTATAACCACTTTGACTACCACACAAGATATACCTGTTGCAGGCTAGTGGGAGTCCACGCATAGTGGTGTTTAAAGTGACGATAGCGTTTGGATATTGGAGCCCTGAGTTCATTAAGCTGTCTTTGTTTGGAGAAATATGAAGATTCAAATGTCATAATAGACATCTTCAATACATGGACATTTCCTGGTCAGTATCGCTAGGGGTATTTCCTCTATTTCACCAGAAACAAAGGAAAGGGTTCTTTACAGTAAGGGCAGTTAAAATGTGGAATTCATTACCCATGGAGACTGTGATGGCAGATACAATAGATATCTTAAAAAAAAAAGTTGGACATCTTTTTTTATAAAGGGAAGGTATACAGGGATAGATAACAAATAAGTAAACATGGGAAGGATGTTGATCCAGGGAGATATCCGATTGCCATTATTAGAGTTGGGAAGGAATTAATTTTTACCCCTTATGAGACATTATATGATATTTCCCTGGGGTTTTTTGTTTGCCTTCCCCTGAATCAAACTACTGTAAATATAGGAGATATGTCATCTAAATTTAGCATAAGTTGAATTTGATGGTCTTTTATCAACCTCATCTACTATGTAACTCACGAAAGAGAAAAAAAAAAAGCCGTAACTAAACTGGTATCTCAGGAATAGAGTGGAATGGGGGAAGTTTAACATAATACATTTTTTTCTGGTAATATTATTTGTACTCTACCTGAAAAACAGCTCTGTGCTGCCTAGTTATTTATTCATAAAAATGTTTTACCAGGAAGTAAGACATTGAGAGTTACCTCTCGTTTTCAAGTATGTCCTGGGCAACTAGTAGTTGAGTAGAGACCATGAACAGCAGGAGCTGTCATGTGCAATAAAACATCTATAAACATTTGGTAAACCAATAAAATGCCCCCTATCCACGAATATTGCAAGACTGACAGCAGCAGCATCACATTGTACAGAACGTACACCTTGTAGATACTTCAGAATGCAGAATGCCTATCTCAACAAGATGTAAACGTGCCATCTAGTGGTCAAGTGTAAGTACTGCCATGTTTACTGTAACATTACAATTATAAATGGTCAGATTAGCACTTATGTAATGTGATAGATTGAAGATCTATTTCTATGAAAATGGTGTCACCCCAATCATGTTTAACAAATTAAAAGAAATCACTGCACCGAAGTTTCTCAGTGCTAAAGGTATTTTAACATCGTTATAATCGTATACAATAGAAAATAAAATGAGCATTACATATTTATCAGAGGATCAGACATGATTTTAACAAAAGAACATACTACGCCTGAAAAAGTCATTTATGTCACGAAGGCAGCATTATGTAGAATGACCTTTTGTATCGGTTGGTGCTCGTTTGTCCATATTTTGTATGCAACTCTGTTTATTTTAGTTACATTACAACGCTCTGTAACCCCATTGTACAGCGCTGCGGAACACGACGCTTTACAAATAAACAATAATAATAATGCAGGCATGTTATGTACGTAAAGATGCAAGTTTTCCTAACTTGTGCCGTGCCTGAACCTTTTGTTATATTTTAGTCTGTGACTAAGATATGAAATCTTGTAAACTTATAAACTAAGTGACAGCTGCATACTTTATCAATAATAATATTATGACTTTACTGACTTTAAACATGCCAGCAGTTGGTACCATACAGTAGTAAACTTTTCAGCATTCTGAGATATTTCTATTTATGGAGAATTGTCATGGATATAGTCAGGGGGTGAAGGAGTGGCTTCCAGGTAAAGACATTGGGTTGAATCTTAGTTTTCACTTTATCTGCCTATGCCATTGCACCAACAAGCTACAATGTCAGGGACCAGGAATACAGGAGAGCTGTCAGCTCAGTATAAGCATGAAACATTTAGTGTAGTCCCCCTCTATGTACTACTACTTAGTAAAAGGGGTTAAGAGCCTTATTTGGTTAACTGTGTGGGTCATACTGGTTACTATTCTCCCCATCATGTGATGTAGAATGAATATGCTGAAAGGATAGCACCTCCCCAGTATGTCTCATGACCATCATAAAGAGATGGGAGGGTATATATAGCTCCTCTGAATGCTCTAGAATTAGGTTCCTGAGAGTGACAGTTGGAGGAGCCTCACTGTTAATAATGTAAATATGTTTCCACGTATAGATGTGTGTACCAACAGTGATCTGTCACTGTTTGTTGTTTTATAGTTAGGGAAAGTGCCCTACCCAGATAGCATCCGTTTGAAATGGTCATGATGAACCCATTTGTTCAGATACAAGGAAACTTATGCCCAAAAAAGATTCCCCAGATAGTTACTTTAGGGCATAGTTGGATAGGCCCAATCAGAAGGTTCGTAGCTAACTGAGACGCAGCCTGCCCAGAAGTGGCAGTCCGTGTAGAGTACTGGCTATTGCTCACGCGGAAATAGAATGTCGGGCAAAGCCCGCAAGGGGCTCACTAGTAATGGGACATGTTGGACGCTATACAGAAGAGGGACAATTCTGCTACCTAAAGAGAAACAAGCCTAAGTACCTCCCTAGCATATTAAGATGAGACTACCTAGGGAAGTAGCAAATAGTACAAACACTGTAAATGTATCAGTAAATGTGAATAGAGTGAAGAGTGTCTAAGATTGAAAAGCATTATCAACGACTGTTAATAAAGCTCCTGTTTGTACTATAAAATTCCTGGTGCCCATTATTATTCCATCAGCATTCCTACGCTGATCCAGCGCGGATCCAGCACCCTGACGAGGTACAAGAGACTGAGCAAAGCCATGTACAGTCAACTGATGTAAACTCCTTAAGAGCCGGGAAGGGAGGATTGCATAGTGTTAAATATAAATAAGCGACAAACTTGTTGGCAACTGCAAGTCTATGGCAGAATCCACTGACCTTCTCACATTGATCTCTATAGGCAGGTTTACGAGGTCATGAAAGGAGGAGTGCCTGAGGCCCAGTAAGAATCCCAATGAATGACGCACTAAACGTATGTTTATAACCACTTTGGAACCTTAACTTGCAGCTTTATTCCTAAACTATTACAGTGTGACACTGCATGCAGAAATGGGGAGAATAAATTAGAATGTGGATACAGCTAATATTAAGCACGTCTGTCTTGATTCACTAGTAAAAAAAACAAAATAGATTCAAGATTGTGAGCGAGCAAATCATAGATGAAGATTACATAGCAAAATATGCCTTTGTCATGACATCACTCTCCAATAAATGTTTCTAAGAAAGAAAGTATTACTTACTCCCTTCCCACGTACAATGTAATAGATTTAAAGCTCCCTCTACCCTTTTCCAATGCTGGAGGTGGAAGAAAGCGTATGCGATGGCTTCACTGTCCCCTCTCTTCAGAATGTGTTCAGGGGGCAGTATTAAACTTTTCATTTCTAGAAGATACTGCAACAGGGGGGGAAAAAAATGAAATAAAAAAAATCAATATTGCTAAGGGGAAAAAGATAGTCAATTAGCAGCCTCCACATTTGCAATGAAGAGGCCAACCCTATTTATTTTAACATTTAGAGTCTTATTCTAGATTGTTCGAAGTGGTCGTTTAGTTTGATTTTGGCTACAAAACCCATAGACGTCAAAGAGAATGTTCGGCCACAAATGCCCACTTTGGACAATATAGAATTACCCTTAAAATCTCTAGTAGTGACCTCTTAGGTAGAGCTTCTTCTAGCAGAAAAAAAGTCTACTAAAAGGGCACTAACTGACTGACTGTTAGAAAATGTCCACACTGATAAGTTGCCATTCACCACATAATCCACAAACGGGGATATTATTTTAGGATTCATTTCTAAAAAACCGGCAAAGCAACCCAAATAAAGGTCAACATTTAAAACCCAAATAAATGGTATCACAACTATGTGCATTTTCAGAGGCTTTGACAAATCACATATTTTACATGTTGAAGGATATTCTATTAACTCCAGAATATAAAGTAGAGCAGGCACCCATTATTCAATAATTAATCATCTGAATCCATGCAGTACGTGTTAATGATTGTGCTCAGACATTTCAACACGTATGTACCATCTTCTATACTGCTACACGTGCTCTTATAATTTGGATCATGCATGTTGGGGGGGAAAAAAAAAAAAAAGATAAAATAGGTAAATTAGGATTTGGTCTCAAATAACGCTCTACACCTAAAATAAAGACTGTGTGCTTTATCGCAAGGGTGCGCAAACTTTTCTTGCTGCACCCCCCCACCCCCCGCCTGCTCTCCTCCGTTGTCGCGCCCCCCGTACCTCGGTGCGGCGTCAAATGACACTGCGGGGTCACGTGACCCGCGGCGTCATTTGCAGTCACATTACCATGGCAACCGTGACGTCACACAACCCCACGGTGTCGCCATGGTCACACGTCCTGAAGCTGTCTGAATCTCGTTAAGTAGAGGTTGCGGAGGCCTCACGCGGTCCTCCGGCATTTCATTTAAATGCCTTGGGGAATCCATGTTCCTGTCTCTATTTAAAAATGTTCTAAACGGTCAGGCCACACATTATGTTCTGATATGCAATGCAACATAAAGCATGCTCATGCATCAGGAAAATAAACCTCATTTATCCCAGAGGAATCATGTTTATTTCTAGTCTTTTTTTTTTTTTTTTTTTTTTCAAATAGTTTTATTAGGCATTGGTACAACAGGTGATTTACAGTTTCATTACATCGCCTAATACATAAACATTTTAACTTTTTCTGGGGTAAAGAAGGGGTCACCTTAGGTGACCCTGAAAAGGAGGTCCTCTAAGGGAGAGGACAGAAGGATCAAGGGGAGTGGGTGAGGGGGGGGGGGAGGGAGAACTTCACAACCTGGAGGCCCTTTCTTTGTGATACTTGGACCTACTAGGTCAGCTTTGGGGAACGGATGAGATTGGTTTGCTCTAGTGCTAGCTTTCTGTCTGTCAGGGCCTTCATCTGTTGAGGAGCCACCAGGGTTCCCATATCTTATCAAAGGCGATGAGCCTTTGCCTCAACATTGCCGTCAACTTCTCCATTGTCATCACTTCGCTGATCCTCTTTTTAATGGATTTTTTAGATGGTGTGGTTTGTCTCTTCCAGGATGCCGCAATCTCACATCTGGCCGCAGTTAGAATGTGGGAGATTAATTTCCTAGTTGTCCGGGCAATACCTGGTATTGGCCTGGCAAGTAGGAAGGTCAGCGGTTCTATAGGTAATTCTAGGTCTGTGACCTCTTTTATTAAATTTTGAACCTTAGTCCAATACTTTTCAATTTCTGGGCAGGTCCACCAAATGTGGGCCATGTCCCCTCTATGACCGCAGCCTCTCCAACACAAATCTGACGCCAGGGGGTATATCTGGTTCAACCTCGCTGGAGTGAGGTACCAGTGGTAGAGAATTTTATAAATATTCTCCTTCGTGACGGTGCATAGAGACATTCCTGAGGCTGCTAGCCAAATTTCCTCCCAAATCTCCCTTTCTATTATGATGTTCAGGTCAGCAGCCCATTTGAGCATATAGTCGTGCTCTTGGAGGGTTTTTGAGTTATACAGAATGGTGTATATACTAGAAATTAATCCCCTTTGGTATGTGTTTGCTTGACACAATCGTTCGAATTTTGTAAGGGAGGGGAATTCTGGGGATGGGCATATCTTTTGGGCAAAATGTCGGATTTGTAAGTATTTAAATGTATCCAATTCCCTGATTTTATATTTGGCTTTGACTTCTTGAAAGCTCAGGAACGTGTCAAATCTCAGGAGGTCCGCGATCGTCCCGACCCCCCCCTCTTTAAGTCGGTCGTATAGCTTAGAACCGCATCCCGGTGGAAACTTTGGGTTGTTGGGTAAGGGCGTGAGTTGTGGGCTAGCAGAGCTCAGCCCGAATCTGGTCTTGCTTTTTGACCATACATCCCACGTGAACAGGGACGCTTGTAGTTTTAAATTATGCATCTGCTTATCTCCTTTATCCAAACTCCATAGGCAGGCCTGCAGAGAAGGCATTCTGGCATATTTAGATTCAATATCGATCCAGCAGTGTTTCGCTGGATCAGCATTCCACATGACAGCTTGTTTCAATTGAGCTGCTATGTAATATTTGTGTATATCTGGGACAGCCATACCCCCTCTACTCCTTGGTGCCAACAGAACCGATCTTGCAACCCTGGGCCTTTTGTCCTGCCAAATGAAATTAAACATTCTGTTTTGTATGCTCTTTAGATCAGCGCCAGGCACCTGGATCGGGAGTGTCTGGAAGTAGTACAAAATTCTAGGGAGAATATTCATCTTAATTGAGACCATTCTCCCAATCCATGATATCTGGTAACCTTGCCACTGTTCCAAATCTTTTTTAATTGTTGCCCAGAGCGCTGGGTAGTTGTCTTGATATAGAGCATTGTAGTGTCTTGATATATTTACTCCCAAATATTTAATATATGCAGGACACCACCGGTAGTTGAAATTCAGTTTGAGTAGTTTCACTTCCACGTCAGGTAGGCTGATATTTAAGGCCTCTGACTTTCCGCTGTTTATTTTATATCCAGACACTTTACCAAAGTCCGATAGTTCTCTTTGAAGGTTCGGAAGAGAAGTTTGGGGTCTGGACAGGGTCAGAATGATATCGTCGGCGAATAGGGATATTTTAAAATTTGTTTCCCCAATCTCGACACCCTGTATATTTATATTATTTCGAATTTTGGTTGCAAGTGGTTCGATCGTGAGGGCGAAAAGAAGAGGAGATAGGGGGCAACCCTGCCTTGTGCCATTTTTAATTTGAAATCTCTCGCCCGTTCCCCCTGGGAGTTTAACCGCAGCGGAAGGGTTCTGGTAGAGAGCCCGGATTCCATCCAGGAACTTATCTTTGAAACCAAATTTTTCCAAGGTCTTATCTAGGAATAACCAGTCTATCCTATCGAATGCCTTCTCTGCATCTAGGCTCAGTAGCATAGCCCTTGTTTTGGACATGTGGACATGGTCGACTATGTTTATTAATTTACGTGTGTTATCCGCTGCTTGTCGTCCTGAGACAAATCCAACTTGGTCTGGGTGGATGAGTCTAGGTAATATGGGGTTTAGTCTGTTCGCGAGTATCTTACTGTACAGTTTTAAGTCGTTATTCAAAAGGGATATGGGCCTATAACTTCCACACTGGGTCGGGTCTTTCCCCTCCTTATGGATTATAGCTAAATTAGCTGAGGACATTGAGTTTGGTATTGGGTTCCCTTCCATAAAGGAATTGAACAGGTTCAGAAGATGGGGTGTCAGTATAGGTAGGAATTTCTTATAGTAGAAATTTGTGTAGCCGTCAGGTCCCGGCGCTTTGGAGGATTTGGACGCTTTTACCGCCGCTGACAATTCTTCCACTGTTATTTTACCATTTAACCTTTCATTCTCCTCCTCTGTCAGGGAGGGAAGATTACAATCGGCAAGGTAATTTATTATTGATGCTTCTGCGGTTGACTTTGGAATAGCGGAGTCAGATCTCAGATTGTATAGTTTGGTGTAAAATTTGGTAAATTCCTCCGCTATTTTTTTCTCATTATAGATTATCTCACCAGACCTATTCCTGATCACCGTGATCTGTGATCTTTTTTGTACGCCTCTTAACTTGCCAGCAAGAAGTCTATCAGCTTTGTTCCCTTTGTCGTAATACCTCTGACCCGTCCATTTTAAGGCTTTTTCTACATTATCCAATTGTATATCTTTTAATTTGGTTCTGGTAGCTGTCAGTAATTTGTAAAATCTCCTGGACGGGTTCAGTTTGTGTTGCTGCTCTAGTTGTATGATCTTATCCGTGAGCTCTTTGGTTAGTTTTACTTTGACTTTCTTCCTATATGATGCTATCGAGATAAGTTGGCCTCTAATAGCCGCTTTGTGGGCTTCCCACAGGATAGCTGGGGAGTCTACTGTGCCTAAGTTTAGTCTAAAGTAATTCTTGAGGGCTCTTTTGACTTCTTTTTCTGTCTCTTTATTGTTTAGGAGAGAATCGTTTAGTCTCCAATTATATGTGTATGTTTTTATAAATGGGGCCGTGAGAAATAAAGAAATTGGTGCGTGGTCTGACCAAGTGATTGGACCTATGTCTGTGTCGGTTGTTGCCTCTAGTACATTCTTGGTGGCAAGAAAACAGTCAATCCGAGAATAGGTCTGGTGAGGGGCCGAGAAAAAAGTATAGTCTCTTTGTCCCTGGTGTTGTGCTCTCCAAATATCTACTAGGGAGAAATCCTTTATAATGTCCCTGAAGTTTTTCCCCAATCTTATTGCTTGGGGCGGGGGTGGCCGACCCAGTGTGGTCGATTTGTCCTCTGTCGGGTTGAGTACCATATTTAAATCACCTCCTATTAACAAAGAGGGCAAATAATCCGGGTCAGTCTCTTCTAATACTTTTCTTAGGAAATCCGTCTGATTTTCGTTGGGGGCGTAGAGGTTGATCAGGGCGATCGCGGACCCCGCCAGCGATCCATACACCACCACGAATCTACCCTCTGGGTCTATTGTGACTTTTGTTAAATTGAAGGGGGTGCCTTGTCTAATCAATATAGCTACTCCCCTTTTTTTACTACTAAATGATGAGTAGTAACTCATAGGATACGTGTTTTGAAATGTTTTAGGCGGCTCCTGCGCAGTGAAGTGCGTCTCCTGGAGAAAGACAATATCACCATTGAGCTTTTTTAATTCTTGAAGAGCTAGCCTTCTTTTCTTATTATTCTGTAGTCCCTTTACATTGAGAGATACTAATTTAATTGGTCCTTGTTTGGCCATTGTCACCCTTCTCTATCTCAACTTTTTAGGTCCTGCTTATCCTTACAAGGACCAGTGGCTATGTGCGTAACTAGATAGTACTCTCGTTTTTTGTGGGCCTTGGTTAACCAGGGTGTGAGGGGGGGGGGGCCTGCTGGGATAGTTTCAGCAGGTAACAGAAAGAGAGGAAAATAGACCTTGTTCTGGTCTTAATGGAACAAGACCGACCTAACGGGCGGTCGGTTTGTCGGGTAAAGCACCCTTAGGGGGTGGGTCCGGTGGCGATAACCGACCGGAATGGGCGAGGAAGGGACCCTATAGATCCGTGTATTACCCACTATTCCCTCTTGTTTTCCCTATGATGAGGGGGGAGTCATGAGAGTGAGACTTGCCTCTATTTGGTGGGAAGGGGTAAGGGGTGGTCGGGGCCAATTTGGGGGGTATGTGGAGAGGGAAAGTTGGTCGTCAGGTGTTGGGGCCTGAAATCTGCTTTGATCTTTTAATTTTGGTTACTTCTACTCAATCTTGAAAGGGCCTCCTGACTTTGGGTACCCTTTCTGTTTATTATAGGCTAGGCTAGGTTAGCGAGGTGTTATTTTTATTCCCCTTATTTGGCCTAATGGGCATATTCTAATCTCAGCGGGTGTGAGTTGTATTCCTGGGTAGTTCTGTATCTGGGGGGAAAAAAGGGGGGGAGGAGGGGGGGGGTGTGGGAGGGGAGGGGCGGGAAGGGGGGAAGGAAGGGGGAGGGGGGGGAGGAGGAAAGGGGGAGGATGGACGGGGAAAAGGGAGTGGGGGGGGAGTGGGGGGGAGGGATATAGGGAGAGGGGGGGGGAAAAGGCGGGGAGTATCAAAGTGTAACAAGGGGTACAGGAAGGTGGTTCTTACACCATGAAGTCATCATGTTTCCTATAAACTGCATGGCAATATGTCATTACATTAATCACTGCCTTGTGGGAAGGGGCAACATTCAGTGGGAGATCCGAGTTTCTCTGGTACCTATGGGAGTCTTGGGATTTACAATAACCTTGACTGGGGGTGGGGGTAAGGAGGGGGAGGTGAGGTGAGGGGAAGGAGGGAAAGGGGGAAGAGGGGGGGGGATGGAAGAGGGGGGGGGAAGGGTGGGTGGGGACTTATAGGTATACAGGGTTGTAACACATACATTTAGACATCTTTTGTTTTAGGTGGTTTATACAATCATTTGCTTTTTCATCAATTACCTCCTCATATAGATATACAGTCTACATTCTATGATCAGAATTTCTTTGCTACCTTTGGATATCCTGGTCTATTCATTGGAGTAAGCAAGGGGCAGTGGGAAAGGGGAGGGACAATGGGAGAGGGGGGGGAGGGGGGAGGGGAAGGGAAAGGGGGGAGGGGGGGGGAAGGGGAGGAGGGGAGCATGTATATGTCGGCGGGGAACACAAAGGGTTAGGAATAAACCTTTGGGCACTTTTGTTTTATACTGATTATGCAACCTTGGAGCTTGGAAGGGGGAGAGAGAAAAAAAAAAAAATAGCGCTGGGAAAGGGTGGAGGGAAGGATGGGGGAAGAGGGGGGGGAAGGGTGGGGGAAGAGGGGGGGGAAGGGTGGGGGAAGAGGGGGGGGAAGGGTGGGGGAAGAGGGGGGGGGAAGGGTGGGGGAAGAGGGGGGGGAAGGGTGGGGGAAGAGGGGGGGAAGGGTGGGGGAAGAGGGGGGGAAGGGTGGGGGAAGAGGGGGGGGACGGAGAGGGGGAGGCAGGGAGGGGGGTATAGGGAAGGGAGGGCTGGGATGAGGAGAGGGGCAGGTTATCTGGGTAAATGGCCGCAATGCAAGGGGGGGGGGGGTGATAATCATTTTCCCCTCTGGAGCCTCAGTCTATATAGCTATTACAGTGTTACCATTAACTTGTAACTATATTAACTAACAGCACACATATTCTAACTATGTACAACTTAAACTTTATGCCACAGACCCTTCTGGAGCAGGTCTTTCATCAGGGGAGGTGTTCAAAACTCGGGGGAGAGGCAACTGCCTCAAATCACCCCTGGGACCTTGTATAGACCCTGTCCGGTGGTCACCGTCCTGGTCGGAGGGTTGTTTCGCTCCGTCTGGAGGGGGTCCTCCGCTTCCGCTTTGCCGGAGGAAAGCAGAATCCAGGCCGTGTCACGGGGGGATGATGTAGCCTCGCGAGACTCCGCTCTTGATCCGGCGTTGAAGGCAGTCGATGTCTCCTCTTCCCGCTTGCGTGGCCAGTCGGGACCGGTCTGGGTGAGTACCAGTAAAGGATCTTCCTTCGGAGGGGATCTTACCAAGGGCTGGTAAGGTCTTTGATCCAGCCGCGGGTGGGATCTCGCCTCGACGGGCTGCTGCAATCTTCTGACTGCTCCGGCTCGTCTGGGGCTCTGCATCACGGCTGAGTTATCTTTGTTTTGGTTGCCTTTGCCCCGCTAGACGCTCAGAGGCTCTCGTCGGGGGATCTTCAGGCTCCTGTCTCTGAGGGCCGCGTTCCTCCACGGGCCAGGATGCAGGGGGGGTCAGTCCCAGAGCTCGCACTACCTGAGGTATGTCTTCCGGGTAACGGGTGACAAAGTATTTCCCTTTATGTGGTATTACCAATCTGAAGGGAAACCCCCATTTATACTTTATTCCATTTTCTCTTAGTAAGAGAGTCAGTGGCTTCAGTTCTTTGCGGCGGTCGATCGTTTTCTTAGACAAGTCACTATAGACTTGTATGGGTTCGTCTCTGAAACAGACCGAGTCCTTCTCCCGGCAGGCACTAATTATCTTCTCCTTAGTCGAGTATCTGTGCATTCGGACGACCACATCCCTTCTCCGGTTGGGGTCATCCGATCGCGGGCCCAGCGCACGGTGGGCCCTGTCGATCTCGAGGTCTCTTTCCTCCAGATCCTCGCAGACTGTGGTGAAGAAGTCTCTGAGGTATTCTCTGAGCTGGCCTGGGAGAACCGCTTCCGGCACCCCTCTTATTCTGAGGTTTTGGCGGCGGTCGCGGTTCTCTTGATCCTCGATGTCGTCTTGTAGGGCGCGCACCTCTGCTCCCAGCCGATTAATTTCTTTGTCCGCGGCCTCTTGATGTTTGAGGGCCTCCTCTAATTTGGTCTCCAGTGCTACGGTTCTTTTTGTTAGGCCTTGTATGTCCTGTTTTAATTCGTCCACCGCTTCGCGCAGGTTGGACTGTAGGGATCGGTAAAGTTTATTATGCAACTCCTCTAGGAAGGCCTTTGTTATTCCTTCCTCCGTGGGCGGCATTTCTTGCTGCCGGTCCCGCTCCGTTGCCGGCGACTTTGCTCCACGTGCGCCAGGCGAGGAGGCGCCATCTTGTTTTTTCAAGCCCGAATCGGAGCTCTGCTTCGCCGGGGGGAAATACTTTGTAACGCTCTGCCCGGGCTGGGTTTTTGTTTTATGGGACATGCCTGAGTGGTTAGAGGTTTGCTGCATATATTTTGCGGTCGGGAAAGTCGGGGTAAATCTATATTTAATTCGTTTGCAGCATTAGGGTCTCAGGAGCTCTCCTCTTACCCTTCCGTCTCGGTCGACGTCATCGACACGCCCCCGTTTATTTCTAGTCTTTAAAGGCCCACAATTCCCTAATTTTGGTAACATCATACTGTACATCATTTCTTTATCCGAAACATGCAAAAAAAATTAAAACATGAAAACTTTCCCACACAAAGATCCTGTAAAAAACAAAATGAAATGTGATCAAATATTTTTTTTAAGCAGAGATCTCGGTCTCACAGGTGTTTGATAATTTAAAGTTAGGATTAGCGCTTTGATTTAGAATGTTCATTTAGAAAATTTTACAGTATGTGCATCTCAATTATCATATACTGTACCATCACTGAATTCAACCACAGAACATTGAACACTTAAACATGAATGAACTGGTATGACTCAAGTATGTCAAGGACACAGATAAAGACCAATACTATATATATATTTGTAATTTGTTAGGTTAATAGGGCACACATATATAACCCCTGTAAACTGAAACCCTGACCTACATTACCATATATAAACTTATGTCAAGAAGGAGTGCTATTGGGTAGGTGACAATATATAAACAGAAGACAGAGAACCCCAATGCTACATCCAACATGACAAATCATATAGTTAAATACTGATCTGTTCTTGCAGACCATGTCAAGGTGGTGACATGGTCTGCCAGCTTACAAATGCTTTGGCCAAAGAATTTAACTAAGTGGCCCTCATTTCTGAGAGAACAGAGCAGTATTTAACTATATGCTTTGCCATGTTGGATGTAGCATTGGGGTTCTCTGCCTTTTGTTAATAGGGCACACAGACTTAACACCAACATGCACGTTCTTAGATAACCTTGGGAATTAACCAGAAGGATGAGTTTAGGAAAATCATGCAGCGCGGTCAAAAGATGTTGGGCAAAATTTGGCCTGTAAGCATGCATCCCTCACCTGGGGAAACATGTTACACTAATGTTACTAGTCTCAGATGATCAAAATTCATGATGTAAATAGTTATTGGGGCACTGACTCCTAACACAGTTTCTAAGCCAGTCATTGGAATGCAATGTGTGTTCATGCAAAAAGCCAACAGGCGGCAGCAGTTACTATACTTTTCCATAGATCTGGTGGGGTGATTAATGGGAACTCGATGAAAAACATCATGTTCACAATGTGACTTCTTGCTTTACAGTTTATTACATTGCCAATGAGTGCCCATCTGCCAATGAACCCCTTCAGGACTGGACTATCCAGAGCTGAAAGTGGTCTTACTTGGTCACCTTCAGTGAAATCATTTAAAAATGAACACCTATTTTTGTTTCACTTGAGCATTAAAGAGCGCACTCTGTTTAAGTGTTGGGGAAAGTTATGTGTATGCAGTTTAAAAGGGTTGATGATAAAGTACTACCAATCAGCACCATTAGACTTTGAGTACTGCATGTTTCTTTCAATACATCATTTCAAACATCATGCAACTTTTATTTTATAGACATACTTTTGGCACGTGTGGATTAAATTCTACTGCTCTGTGAATGGCTTCAACAGCATTCATTTCCGCCGTGCTGAGCCCTCGCCGTGATGCGGCTTCTGGAGAGAATCTGCAAAACGCAAAACAATTATACATGTGAGTGGAAGTTGCTAAAAAAACAAAAAAAAAAACCAAAAGCTTGTATAAA
Organism: Ascaphus truei; assembly: GCF_040206685.1. Taxonomy (NCBI): domain Eukaryota; kingdom Metazoa; phylum Chordata; class Amphibia; order Anura; family Ascaphidae; genus Ascaphus; species Ascaphus truei. The sequence goes on from NC_134487.1 coordinate 67,122,385, forward strand.
ACTTGATAAACAGCATGAACATGGTAAACAAAATTATTATTCTTTTTATAGGATATTAGGACTCATGGATGTGTGTGTGTGTATGTGTATGTGTGTGTGTGTGTCAATAAGCATGTCTTGCATTAAGTTGCCATACTAAGCTCACTACCCTATAGGAACCTTTCTAGCGCAAACTCTTGTTTTAAAGAACAAAAATAGTATGGGTAAAAAAGCTAATAATCAGAGCATATATATATATATTAGGGACGTTTTAATGAAATATCCCAACCTAATGTACTGGTCAGGTTGGGAGTGAGCTTGGTGCACCAGGAGTAGGAGGGTTCTACTCGGTGTTGTACCAACGTCTATTACATGCCCACAATGTAGGCAAAATATCTACCCCAGTATATGGTGGGGGAAAGGGAGAGGGGGGGAAACAACCAGACCATGCAATCTCTTTCTCACCTCACACCTCACGGCTAACTCCAAAGCTGTACTTGGCAGGCAGACACCACAGGGAAAGCTGTGACAACCATTGCCCTGCCCTCCCAAGCTGGAGTCGCTGTGTAGGGAGGAAAGATGTTGCAGTAGGTACTGGCGATCTACAGGACAAAAAAAAGAATGAAAAAGAAAATTACTTGTACTTTCAAGAGAGCACACGAAAAACAGCATGCGGTCTCACCGTTCGAAAAAAGGAGCTAAGACTTGCTTCCTTTGCTCGGGTATATGGGACACCCTCAACTTTTCATGTCCCTGATCTACAATGACTGTTGACAAAACCTACAAAAATAATAAAGGTGCAGTGTATCTAAACCTCCTAATTTATTTGCGTCCCCCATCTATGAGAGATTTTAGGTCAGGTTTGGGAACCCCCTGCCACAGCTGTTGGAAAGGGGCCTTCAGCACTGACACTCCATAAGTAACTTACAGTATAGTATGCTAAGGCTTGTCTAGCAGTCCTACTCACTGGGGTTCCAAGTGCAGCCCACATTCTATCTGCTTTACATACACTCAACTTTGAAAATCTCCTAAGTGCAGGTGATATGTAATAACAAATAAGCATCACAACATATACTGGTGAAATGACAGCGCTCAGCCCTCATAACAACTTCTCTAATAATTTACCATTGTAAACTTGGTTTCATAAGTTACTATATGGTTTATACAATTTACACTTTGGTACTAATATACAGTAGGTTTATAAAATTATTTATTAATATCTATTAGCGCAAAGCTTAGTAACAGATAAATACTATAGAGAAGTGTTAGTAATGGGCTCATAACAGAGAAACGTTTTTCAGCATCAATTCCAAGCAAATATATAAACAATAAAATATGTGATAAAAATGGTAACAACCGGTTTTATGCAGCTCAACCTTCACTGGACCTTCCCTCGTGGTCCTCAATAGTATGGGGCGAGATTTCAGGGAGCGCAGTAAACCGGGAAATACATACAATAGAATTTAAAAAAGAAAGAAAAACACAGAATGGTGCAATGCTGATAGTTACTGGCAGCTGGTATATAGTGAACTTTAGATAAGTATGCACTCACATGAAATAAGGATATGTGTCGGGCTCAATGTCCCAGGGAAAGACTCCTGTAATGGCTCTCACTAGGGGCTGGGCAGCCAAGGGTTAAATCCCCCTCTTGTCTCACCTGGGTAGCAGACCTTATGAAACAAAGACAAATGGACACAATAATGTAAAATGTCACTAGTGTATTTAAAAAAAGAGCACAGTAACAGGAGGCTACTCACATAGTAGCTCTCTGCCAGGGCATTTGTACAATACACATCAAGGGATACGTCCGCCGATAGAGGTGAGGGTCCCGCGGGTGTGTGGGCTTCTGCACCGGAGCTGGTGCGCTTTCATCTCCCTCCGTTGTTTCTTCCGCCGGCACTTCAGCGTTTCTCAACTCGCGCGGTTGACGTCTGCGCGTGATGATGTAGACCGTCAGGAATCCCTTGCTAGATCGCTCGCAATCAGGACTCTACACGTTTCGCAGAGTTACGTCGTCAGGGGTCCTAGATTGCGTGAAAGTGGTCCTTGGTTCCTTAAGTAGTGTCGTGTAGCCAATCCTGACAACTCAATATTTAGCAAGTCCTTCTTGGTGGTGGCTCGTGACATATCAATAGCAATATGATAAACAATACATACTAAAATACAAAATACTTTAATACTTCCAGAAATACAATTAAAATATATAGAAAAGTGCTACATTAAAAGAAACACCATAATATAGGCCTTCTTTTAATGTAGCACTTTCTATATATTTTAATTGTATTTCTGGAAGTATTAAAGTATTTTGTATTTTAGTATGTATTGTTTATCATATTGCTATTGATATGTCACGAGCCACCACCAAGGAGGACTTGCTAAATATTGAGTTGTCAGGATTGGCTACACGACACTACTTAAGGAACCAAGGACCACTTTCACGCAATCTAGGACCCCTGACGACGTAACTCTGCGAAACGTGTAGAGTCCTGATTGCGAGCGATCTAGCAAGGGATTCCTGACGGTCTACATCATCACGCGCAGACGTCAACCTCGCGAGTTGAGAAACGCTGAAGTGCCGGCGGAAGAAACAATGCAGGGAGATGAAAGCGCACCAGCTCCGGTGCAGAAGCCCACACACCCGCGGGACCCTCACCTCTATCGGCGGACGTATCCCTTGATGTGTATCGTACAAATGCCCTAGCAGAGAGCTACTATGTGAGTAGCCTCCTGTTACTGTGCTCTTTTTTTAAATACACTAGTGACATTTTACATTATTGTGTCCATTTGTCTTTGTTTCATATGGTCTGCTACCTACGTGAGACGAGGGGAATTTAACCCTCGGCTGCTCAGCCCTTAGTGAGAGCCATTACAGGAGTCTTTCCCTGGGGCATTGAGCCGGACACATATCCTTATTTCATGTGAGTGCATACTTATCTAAAGTGCACTATATACCAGCTGCTAGTAACTATCAGCATTGCACCATTTTGTGTTTTCTTTCCTTTTTTTATTCCATAGTATGTATTTCCCGGTTTACTGCGCTCCCTGAAATCTCGCCCCATACTTGGTGTGATTAGATCAGAGATAAACACCAGTACTGACAAAATCACAAGGGTGCAAAAATGATTTTTTTACATGACTGTTTTGCCAAAACAGAAAGCTGCAGGAGGATTTCACATGACAATTGGTAAAATGATGGCAATATGTATATTTTCTTTGGGTAAGGCTAACATTAGAGCTATAAATGGATGTTTTAATTTCCAATAAAGGCAGGTAGTGTACATCGAATGGTTCCTTCTGATAGATGGTTTACATAAATGTCTCTTTTCTTACACAACAAGATAAAGAGCTCCTTGCAGTTGCAGCAGAAAGCAGGTGTGCCAGATGAAGCCCGGCGGACAGTAGTTAACACAAGTCTTGTGCAGAGTTTCAAAAGAAATCCATGTTATTAATTGAGCCGTCGGGTACTTTGCTGAACAGACACCCTAATGCACTTACTTGTCTGACACTGCTCTGGCTTTGAGCAGCGCAGCTGTGTAGCATATTGTGGCTGATTTTGGTAAGCTTATATCTGTGAAGAAAAAAGAAAGCGGATATCAGTCATTTCTGATGGGTGATCGAATTTCATAAAAATAATGACTTGATAGTGCACGTACAGTATCTGTTAAGCAAGTTAAAACAGTAACATTTAGAAAAAGGTCATCGCCAATCTCAGTTCTATTCAACTACGTTAAGTTGAGGCTGAAAAGAATAGAGAAACCATAATGTACTGTACAAGTGAATTTAACGCTTCATTTGTTTGTTTGTTTTTGTATGAATTTTGACAACATTAATGAGGTGCCATATTTTGTTCTCATTAAATTCCTCTCTCTATTCCTCGCATTTTGTATTGAATGTGAACTAGTGTAATCGAGTTAAGGATTCCTATTTACACAACAGCAAGTACTGAAGGTGCACTAAAGGGAAAGCACTTAGCCATCTAACAGACTATCAAAACATGCTAAGCCCTTCACTGCGAAAGAGGCCTGTAACACATTGCTTCACGTTTCATTCATGCTACATGCAATAGCGTTTCAAATATAGCAGAGATATCAACCTCATTAGCGAGATCTGGGGACTGTACACCAAAAATGGCACTTCCATGGAAGAGTACCGACCCTTATACGGGAAACTCAACTGAAGTGTATAGGACTGGTGCCAATATAAATCAGCCAGAGTCCAAAATCAGCTAGACTCCAAAATCAGCCAGAGTCCCAAATCAGCCAGAGTCCCAAATCAGCCAGAGTCCCAAATCAGCCAGAGTCCCAAATCAGCCAGAGTCCCAAATCAGCCAGAGTCCCAAATCAGCCAGAGTCCCAAATCAGCCAGAGTCCCAAATCAGCCAGAGTCCCAAATCAGCCAGAGTCCCAAATCAGCCAGAGTCCCAAATCAGCCAGAGTCCCAAATCAGCCAGAGTCCCAAATCAGCCAGAGTCCCAAATCAGCCAGAGTCCCAAATCAGCCAGAGTCCCAAATCAGCCAGACTCCAAAATCAGCCAGACTCGCACGAAATCGAAGAGTTGACAGATCTGATAGAGACCGTAACGTATTAACTATTCAAAGCTCTCTCTCTCTCTCTCTCTATGAAGAGATCAGTGCATCTCGAAAGCTCGCACAAATAGAAGCCTTTCGTTAGCCACAGAACGGTATCGTCTATTCGTTTTTGATTGATTGAGAAATATATATATAAACAAATTGACAGATCTGATATAGACCTTAAAGTGTATATATATATATATATATATATATAAACAGAAAGAGAGAGAGAGCGCACGCCCCATAGCATAACACTGTGTATTTATTATGAAAAAAAGGAAAGGGAAGGGGGGGGGGGAGGAATCACACTCACAGGATAAAAATGGTTAAAAGGCAATTTGTGATTATATCACCACCATCCGGTTCTGTACTGCGGAATTGCGTCTCTGTGGGCTCCTTCAGGACTGCCAGTTGAAGTCACCGCTCACCGGATTCCTGGGGTGCCGTTTGCAGTTAGATTGCCGTCCAAGAACTCAGCTCTCCACTCCGAATGGCCGCCGTATAGATCACACGCTGGATGTGGCCTCGTGCGCGTGCGCAGCGTCATAGTGACGTAATCGCGCTATCAGAGTCCCTGACGCGTTTCGTCACCGCTGGGCGACTTTCTCAAAGGGCTGATAGTAAACGGAATGAAGTCCTGCATATTTATAGCCAGTCCATCGCTTAGCAACCCACGAGGAGAACAGTAATGTCTGCCTATTCCTCGCAATCCTCTTTTTCCTTCACTCCATCAGTAGTTTGTAGTTTTTAGTTTTTGCTCATTCCCTTATCCCCACATTTACCCCCCCTCCTCCCCCCCTTTTCCCTATCCCCCATTTCCCTTTTTTTCCCAGCCCTATCCTGTCCCCTCCCATCCCTATCCCCACAAAAATTATTCACCGTATTGTTTTTAATATAAACACACTTTCATTCACTATTTAATATTAATAATTATTTAATATATAAACATTTTTATCTTAAATTAGAATTATAGTCTCACTTGAATAATTATTCTTTATTATTTTTCCACTTTTTTCAACTATCACTTCATTTAGTT